>NW_020955807.1:321870-324893 GCF_003031625.1 Empidonax traillii
AGGTTATAGCCAGGTGGGGGTTGGTCTCTTCTCCCAGGCAACCGACAACAGGACAAGGGGACATGGGCTCAAGCTCTGCCAGGGGAGGTTTAGGTTGGATGTTAGGAAGAAATTCTTTACAGAGAGGGTAATCAAGCATTGGAACAGCCTACCCAGAGAGGTGGTGGATTCACCATCCCTGGAGGTTTTCAAGCAGAGATTGGATGTGGCCCTTAGTGCCATGATATAGTAATTGGAGTTAGATCAGGGGTTGGACTTGATGATCTTGGAGGTCTTTTCCAACCCAATCTATTCTATGATTCTATGATTCTATGATAACAACCCAGGGAAAAATCATATATATCAAACACAGCCAGCACAAACACTGAGAACAGAATCTGGAGAGATGGGGGGCTTTTATCAGCCTGGAAGAGTCCCTGGTGTCTGATCACCCACATCGTGAACCAACTGACTGATCCCAAGAAAGGGAATAGAACGTGGGAATTCTCCACTGACAACACTGAAACAATTTCTTAACAAGTGAACAGAAAACTCTGGGACCTGATTCTATTAGTGGGTGGGAGTGTGATGAACAGATGGGGTGATGCAGGGAGGACGATCCCCGTCATGACAAGGAATAGATGATTCTCTTCGGAGATGACAAGACTGTCAGCAAGAGTAGCTGCCAGACAGGGCTGTGCTGGATCTGGTCTGGTCAAGGCAACCATCCTATAAAAAGAGCAGAGGCTTTCACAGGCAGGTGCAGGGGTGGATTAAGGAGGAGGAGATGCCAACCCTGCCCCACTTGCCTGGTAAATCTCCCAGACAGCTCCTCACTTTCAAAGGCAATTTTATGTGACACAGCTCTTGACCCACTTCAGGATATCAAGGCCACTATGCCACCTATGGCTGTGGCTGCTGATGGGTGCAATTATCACACACTAATAGGCTTTAAATTCTCCTCTCAGGTCAGAGATCAAGTGCTGTGATTGTCTCAAACCGGGGAAACCCTGCAGCACACAGGCTGATCTCCGGGACATCATCCCACTACTGCCAACACCTCACAAATTAACCAGTGCAGGAGGCATAAACCTTCCCAGCTGTGTCACTGTTCAAACTCAGGAATTAGGACCCAAGTTTACCAATTCTCACACCAATGTTCCCCCTGGACACTCAGGAAGCCCCCAGAAGTACACCCAGCTCTGTGGACAGCGGTAGTTCGTATCCTAATTTAACTGATGCCTTGCAAGCACTGACTCCCACACAGGGCCCCATTCCCAGGGTGCTGAAGTCAGACCCAGCGTTCCTGTAAATATTTTTCCATCTGTGAATTCAGCATTCTCCCTTTCCTCTGCTAATCATTTGCAACACTGTCTTAAAGCGAGGCACTAACACATGATGATGCAAAACCCAAAAGCCAGACCGACTGCAGCTGCTGTCGGGAACGGTCAGGATCAGGGCACGCAATATGGTGTGAATCCCCTCGGATTCCTGCTTGCCAAACAGAATGCCAGCTCAGCTGGAGCAGGATGCCTGGCAAGCTTCATTCTGGGCACTTCTAACATTTTCATCTGCTGAGATATTTTCAGGCTATTTCTTTCTGGAGTGTCCTGAAAAGGAATATATCAAAACATAGGGATTTTTCTTGAGGGTTGAGGTTTGCTTCAAAATCATCGGTGAGGTCAATGCAAAATTTCGGTGAGCTCCAGATTTAGTCTTTGGGAAAACAGTAAAAGAAGGAGAATACAATACTTGAACACAACTTCTCAAACAAATCTGCGCCTGTCTTCTGCTAAACATCTCTGGGACATCACCACCAACCTACCAACAGAAGATCTTTATGAAGGCCCTTACTAAGTGGTATATCTTCTGATTTCAACTTGTTGCTGTCTCCTGGATGCCAGGATCTCAGCTGATGTTTTACTGAATATTCTGAGCAGCTGAGTGGTAAAAGGACCCCTCTTGCACATCCCCAGTTCTCCAAAAGGCACCTGTTTTCAGGAGCAATCCCTGTGTGCCCTGAGCAGAGCCCTCCCTCTCCACAGCAGAGCGTGGCTGATGCCACGGGCACAACCATCCCCTGGCCCCCACAAGGAGCCTCCCTACCTTGTGGCAGGTTCGTTATCTTTCCTAAATCCTACCAATCAATTACAGGAAGAGGTTACAGCTACTTCGGTGCTACCAATCCCAATTTTTACACTCCAACCAGTAATGCATTCCAACAGGTATGCCCTGTCTCACCTGTGCCAGAAAGGTAAAGTGCACTGGAAATGCTCTGGATGGGTTTCCATTTCAAAAGGCTGCAGTAGTAAATATGCATAATGATGAAACAAATTATAACATGCTACTCGAAAAACATTTCTTTACAGCTTCATTAACTCAGCATTAAACCAAATTAGGATATAGCAGGCATATCTACAGGGTAGAAATTAATTACATGTTTGCATTTTTGTCACACTACACAATTCATACAGCGAGTTGGGCCTCGCTGCCACATTTATCTGATGTAAAATTGCCACTCAAGTCCATGGAAGTTCCCAGACAATGTCTCCAGCTCTCAGGGCATGACTTTGCAGGGATGCTCTGGGAAGTCAACTGGCATTAACACAACACAGGACCTAAAGAGGATTAAGGTTAAACTCCATGTGGATGCTTTCCTTCAGAAATAAAGTGACTTTAATACGATTTCCTTACTTAAGTTTGGAAGCGAACTAAATTGAATTGGGTCACTTTAATAGTGAAGAAAAGCACCCACACAGAGTTCTGATGCAGTGCAACAGGCTGCTTTAAAAATTAACTTAAATTAGTTTTCCCCTGTGTCCTTCCATTCCCTAACCCTTTAGGAAGGCCGTGGGTTTAACACGATTACGCTGATTAAATGAAATTTCACTTCATCACATCCCTATCTTCACGCTGGCAAGTGGAACAGATCACCAAGTTATTGTGAGCTCCCCGGAAAAGTCATCCAGTTTCAGAGCAAAGAGAGTGTTTTTGCTGTGGTGCTTCATGAGTGATACTAAAGGACTAGAAAAATACTCACCCTT
>NW_020955807.1:325131-453988 GCF_003031625.1 Empidonax traillii
TTACGCTGATTAAATGAAATTTCACTTCATCACATCCCTATCTTCACGCTGGCAAGTGGAACAGATCACCAAGTTATTGTGAGCTCCCCGGAAAAGTCATCCAGTTTCAGAGCAAAGAGAGTGTTTTTGCTGTGGTGCTTCATGAGTGATACTAAAGGACTAGAAAAATACTCACCCTTTTTAGGCATTTGATGCATCCAGTGCAGTATTTGCAGGGGTGGGAAGAGGGGTTTGAAGCCCCTTTCGGTTCTGCTTTAAGGCCAAACAATTTCATCATCGGAGATCACGTCCTGTAGGTACCACCACAAAGCACATTCCCATCTAAAAATGACCTCTAGCACCTCACAAAGCCTTTCACTCGAGCCAATTCAGGGAAGTCAAACAATAATGGCTAAATCATTATCAGACATCTCAGAGGAAAAGATGAGGCTGTTGGGTAAGGATGAAAGGATGATTTGACATGTTCTGTCTTAAGAGTGGATACTGCATTTTATAGCTCTGCTGGCAGGGAAAGAATGCAGGAGCTGAATCCACAATGAGCTCCAAGGTAATCTCTAGCACTCCAAAAATACAAATCTTTTTTGTGAGACAATTTTAAACTCAGTCCAACACCTCCCCTTCTGTCACGTTTGCACAGAAAACCTGCAGGCACCACCACACTGAAGGTGGAGAGGCCTCTTGGCAGGGCTATAAAAGAAACATCTCCTCACAGAGCCCATTTTAAGCACTTACACGCATTTCTCTAGTAAAATAAAAGTGAACAGACACACATCCATCCAACTCCAGCTGCACCAGGACATGGCAGGGCTCTTCCAGACATTCAGGTGTCTTAAAGCCGTGAATAATAAATGAGTCTGTCCTGGTCCTTGTGGTCCTGAGCAAGTGAGGCACAGCTGGTGTTGGGGCAGAGCGTGGCCAGAGCCGCCCTTATGTGATGGGTAAGGTCGTGTAATGACACAACAAACAGCACAGAGCCAGGGACACCACACAAACCTGTACTGTCCCCACATCTTCCCACAGCAGACACGTCTGAAACCAAGCTGTGGGAAAGATCTACACACGGGTTTAAGTGCTTTGACAACAGCCCTCTGGAGCCTGACAGAAGTTAGCAGTGCTTTTGACAACAAAATTAAAACCCGGGATTAAATTATTATGCCACCTAAACCAGCAGTATAAACAAAATCAGCGGCTCGTAAGCTTTTGTCTTCAGACTTTCCTGGCTGTCTGGACTAAGAACAGGGGCCCCCTCAGCTTCACAGCAGTTCCTCAGACTGAGTGCTTAGGATGTGGCAGATGCATGTTTAATTACAATGTGCTGGAAGCAGGCATGGAGATCAAAAGGGAAGATAGGTTACATTGAAGGGAGCTGATCTGCAGCTGCAATGAGAAACAAGAACCCAGGGGAAAGAGCTGTGTCAGTTGGTAGGGAGGCATTATACACAGAATTAAGATCAGTGTTACGGTTTTAGGAATGGAGTAAGCAAGCTGGATAAGGAGCAGCACAGAACTGGAGTATTTACACAGCTGTAAAACATCTACCAGGAGAGCTGCGAGTACGTGTGCTTGGAATGGTGGACAGGGAAATCTTCCCCACCTGATCCTCTACAACCATTTGCTTTATTGCCTGGTTGTTCCTGGATCCTACAAGAACACCAGAAAACATTCCTTGATTTAAGCCACATGTATCCAAGCAAAGTAATGACCCAAACTGTCCTGTTTGCTGAAGTAAACAAAAAAAATCATCAATAAGATTATTAAAGCTTAATAAAAGCAAATAATAGATTAAAACCTAAAGGAGGAATCTTTGGGTTAAAAGCCTGGAAATGAAATTGTTCTCACCTGGTTCTGTGGTAGAAGAAAAGCTCTGCTACCTTGTTGGTCAGGTCTGGCAGGGAAATGGTTTCCCAAAAAACCTCCTCCAGGAGAAGGAGAGTGCTCATTGTATTTCTACCAACAGGCTGACCAGCCCTTTCATGAATTAAACCAGTACTGGCTTATCAGCAGGCAGACTTGTATTTGTCTTACCTTCAGATGTTTACATAAGAATCATTTATTAATTACATATGTTTATTAGATTTAAAAACCATTTCAAACTTTCTCAAGTTCAGACTTGTAATAACCTTAGAAATTATTTAATCATCACGGATGCATTTGGTACAAAGTGTATTATAGAGGCTGGTGATAATATTTAACACAGATTAAAATGAAAGAGGTATTGCAGGAGATAAAGAAGGACCTGCTCACCCCACCATACCCTCTGCCTTCTGCTCACAGCACCTTCTCTGGCACTGAAAATCAACACCACTAGTCATTAGGAGAACACTGAACCCCAGGGGTCAGAAAGGTCCTCTCACACGCTCACAGCTTCACTCTCAGCCATTTACAGCCAAATGGGGAGAGTTCTCAGCTAACACTGAACACGCTCTGTTGAGAAGCAACCACAGGAGGAGGGAAACACCCTCAGCTTTCCTGGGAACACTGGGATGCTGAAAAAGAGGATGGCCTGCACACAGCTGGATGCAAACTTCCTAACACAGTCACAACCAAAAATCAACACGCTCGATTTCCTCCTCCTCCTCTTGGCCACTTGTTCCCAAGTAGCTGCCCCAGCTAGGACACGTTTTCCATCGTGTCCTCCTCCCCTCCTCCCTCTCTGCTGGCACAGCAGCAGAAGGAAGCCCGGCTGCCCTGCACGTCCCATACGCACCTCGAGACACTCCCAGGGCAACTCCGAAATTCCTTTTCCAACAGCCACTCTCTCTTCAGTCCCAAAGCCCAGAGCAGGAAACACATGCTGGGGCAGAGAGCGAAAGTTGAGCTGTGTCCCCGCAATCTCAAGGAAGCAGGTGGTTCCTCAGAGGCCCCCGCCAGTTCCCCCGCTCTCAGCTCGGCCCAAGGCCTGGGTGTGGCAGGGGCGTAATCAGCCCTGAAATATCCTTTTCTTCCCCAGGCACAGCAAAGCCGTTTTGTTATGTCTGGTGACACCGCGGTGGCAAAGAGATTCAAGACCCACGGGTTTCCCGTTTCCATTGTTTTGCAAACTTTGGCGGGGATGTGCTCGAAACCAGCTGATTCGGGTCATTACTCAAATCAACAGAGCGCCCCTTTACAATCTGTTTTAGCTCAGTTGGCAGCTGAGAGCTGTCTCCGGCTCCGAATTTGCGTAGCCCCGGTTACTTTTAATCAGCTGCACAGCCATCAAACCGTCCTTCTTGCTCTCCAAACAAAGGGGACCGGCTCTGGGAAGGAAGCCCTCTGATGAGAAGAGTTGCACTCGTTCCTTGAGGGAGCCCTGACTCAGAACACCCCACGTCCGTCACTCCAAAGCGCCTGTTCCCTTCAGTGCTGCTGCCAGGCAGCTGATGAAAGATGAAAGCCAAGGGGACAGCCAGATACGGTAAAATCCCCAGACCTTGAACACGGTCCAAGATTTATCCCTTTGCCAACGCTGAAACACATCTCAAGCCTAGGCCTGAAAGTTAAGATGATAGCTCTGAGTCTGGGTGATTTAGGAATGCTAAGTGGCTGCCTGTCTCAAGAGAAACACCCTCACCTTAGAAGAACCAAATTAATAAACTGTTAGAAGCTACTAGAACTAACAAACATCTTCACAAAAAAAAACCTGAAAAATGAAAACACTGAATTATTCCACCTTGCCAAGTACTGCAGGGCTGCGACCAAAGAGCTCTTCTATTTCCAAATACATGACACATGCAGGCTATAAATAAACAAGTTCAAGATGTGCATCGATGTCACAGACACCACCCGCTCTCCCCGCTGTCCTTTACTCACTGCAGCCCATTTCTGACGTTGCCTTGGTTTTTTCTTCCCCCTTATAGACATCAAAAGGCCGAAGGAAAACAACACAGCCTGTCAGACACCAGCAGGTGCATTATTAGCACCGGGCTTTTATTCACTCCCTAGCATTTCTCACCCTGCATTTCCTGTATTCAAGCATTAACTCCCAACCAGAGTCAGCTCACACAATCCCTGTGAGGGATGAAAACTCCCTGGATCTTATGTAAAGCTACTGGTTGTTCCTCAGAGAGTATCACACACACACTGGGGCATTTTAGTTGTTATTATCTAAGCAGTGAAGTCCAGGTGGGAAGAGACTCAACTAGAAGACAACTCTGCTCTAGCACTGCAGCATCACAAGAATCCATCACCAAGTATACAAAAGGGAACTAATGCCACTGTAAATTAATACTTTATTAGAATGTCAGCTAAAAAGAAATGAGCGTTAAAAAAACACACTTCTATATTTGCATATAACTGCACAAGGGTCAGATGAAGCCCCATTCCAAGGGCCATCCTTATGTAATTCCATCACCTGAGGAATTCACGAGTGAGTCATTTAAGGTCTCCTGGAGTATAACATGAATTTCCACTAAACAGCTGTGCTAAACTTTAGGAGCAAGGAGCAGAACGGTGTCTTACACCTCAAGGGTTCTGGATTTCCAAGAGGCCACCCTGCAGCTGCTGTCAGCACCGTACCCAGCCCAGGCAAGCACAAGGCATCTCTTGGAGATGCTGATTAGTTCAGGCTCAACAAAAACCAGTTGTAGCATTAAGTCTTCTGACATTAACGCCTTCCCAGAGCTGCACCGTAACAAAAATCTGTGACAGCACCCGCAGGATTCCACCAGACCTGCTAGAGAACCTGGCACCAACCACCCAAACAGGCTCCCAAGGGCCATGAAAGCCCAGAGGGGTTTTTTAGGCCATGTCTGAAGTACCCAGGGGAACCTCAATCCATGCCCACCAGTCACTGAAGCCACTGCCAGTATTCCCAGAGGAGTCTGAAGCCTTTCGGGCTGTACAAACAGCACACTTCAAAACTGGAGTTGGGTTTGGATGGTCTTGGAAATCTGATGGGTTCATAGTTTACTACATAACTCCTGCTTCTGGGAAAGTGGAGCGTCTCCAAAAATAGTAACATTTTATCTCAAAATGTCCAGCTGTGGTCTTGCCCCCGTGTAACCTCGGGATCCACACTGGATTTTGTTTCGGTGCCTGTTTTGTGGGTTCACAAATTATGTGAAAAGCAATAACACCGAGGGTTAGCACATGGACATCAATATAAGAGAAGATCCCACTGGCACTTTCATTCCTCAAGGCTGATACTGGTGAGCTGCAGCACTGTCACAGCTATAGGCTAAATCCATTGGAGGGCATGGAAAATCCTGTGTTCCCTTAACCCACGGGGCCTGTGGGATTCCAGAATTAGGCACTGTGTTAATTCGCTCTTTAGAGGCATCAACAATATAAAAGAAACATCCCAAGAATGCATTACAGGCATTATTTTTTTTCTCTTACCCATTAAAGTGCTGTAAGTACAGAGGAATATTTTCCCCCAAGTATTTACTTAACACGCCTTTTTCCTGGTTTCAGGCTCTGTTTGTTTTCATTTAAATGTAACAGATAAAATATTTAACTTCTCAGTGTAAGCAACGTATCAGATACATCAAATGCTGGACTAAGTGGGCCAAAATAAATTGGAAGATATCTTGCATTCTCTTTGTTGCTCCTATTATGATCTCCAGATGATAAGCACAATCTCTCCTGGCAAAAGGCAGCCCAGAGTTTTCCCTGCTAGCTGGAGGGATGAAAGCGAACCTGAGTCTTCTCATTACAGCACCCAGACAATTTGATTTCATCCTGATTAGAACATTCATTCTCAGGGGCTTCACTGCAATATCACATATGTCTTTATAATCTGTCTTCCACCTGCATGGCAGCGAGGCTGCTCATGCCAATAAAGGCAGCTTTAATTGTGTCTATTGGATATAAAAAGCAATTTTCACAGAAATAAGCAATCGCTCAAAGCCAGCTTCTCACCAACCAACTCCGGGCTCGTATTTCTCGCTCTCAAGGCAACTCCACGTCGAAGACTTATTTTTGCAAGCATTGATCAAGAAATCAGAACGTCTTGAACAGGGCATTTTAATAATCACGTCACTGATAAATTAATTTTAGCCTGACAGATACTTCCCACAGCAAATACACAAGAAGGCCTTGCCTGTGTGAGCTACAGGAGTTAAACAACTTAAAGCACATCTCCAAAAATTTCATTTTACATGGCCTTGCAGCTACAGGGGCTGTGTAAAACAGAAGAGAAGGATGCCTTCTGTGCCAAATCAGGACAGAATTGCATGTATTTAATGCACTTAAAGGAGGTACCCAATATTGTCCTCGTAGTTGGCAATTAGTGTCTCCACCACAGTTCTAGATTAATGGTTAATACACCATTTATCTCTTGAGCTGCCATGTTATTATACACCTAAGGGACTAGCATGTATCAGACAGGAGCAACTGGAAAGGCTCTGAAAGCCAGTTCTGTTCTCACACCAATTTTTTCCCTGTGAGGCAGAGACAGCAGCTCTAACTGGAACACGATGTCAGGGAAAAGACCTGGGTGATGAGAGTCTGTTCATGAATACACTGGAACAGATCAGTATTTCTAATTAGGCAGAGATCAGAGGAGCCACAAACTAACAGAAATGCCTTTGGCAGTAGCTTATCCAGTCACATGTCAAAAATATATTTGAAATTAATCTCTGATGATCACTTACTGCCGGCACCGTACGGAATCCAGGGCGCACTCAACAGCAAATTTCATGCTGATGTTACATGAAAGTGAAATTCTTGACTGAACAGTTCGGCTTGTGTTAATTGTTCCACGTTCATTAGCTGGTAGAGTCAGCTGACTGACTGTTGCCTGTCAGTTTAACCACTGGAAAACAGATAGGACAGTTGTAGTCTGGACTATCAGCATAAATCATTCTGCCAGGCTTTTTCAAAGTTGCCCTTGGAAAAGGAAAAGTTCCCTTTTTCCTTTGGAAAAGTAGGAGACCTTCATGCATGCCCTTCCAGCAAGAGAATGAACACCTGCTGTGCATGGACAGTAGGGATTAGTGATTTAGATAATGCCATGAAACGATCTTTTCAGTTGTCAGCACCCAGAAGTGGAACGGGACGAACAAATTTCCGTGTGTGAAACTGTTCCCATCACTCATGTCCTGTAACTGCTGCAACAGCCAAGTATTAATTTTGAAGCCTGTGGATGAAAGCTTCTTCTGGAAATAACATTTTACTTCAGGGCCCATTATGGATGCTGTGGCTGCCCCGAGAACCACGGGGACAAAAAGCAAACCCAGTCACAACCACCATCACTCCACACCCCCCCCAGCAAAACCTCACCAGTTACGGCCCTCAAGTGTCAGGTATGCTGGGGAATAGAGGGAAAGAAAAAGGAAAAAGAAAATTCACCTTCTAAAAATAGCTACACTGAAAAGGTCAAGATCTGTCTGTGTCCAGAGGGGAAGAGAAGTTGAGTAGTTCACAGAAACTGGGAACTTGAACTCCAAGTCCAATGTAGACCAGCCTAGAGAATAACTGTGACTGAGTCAGGAGATAGAATCATCAGTTAAGAGGCAGAAGGCATCTCCTACATGGCCAGCAGGGAGTCATCTAAACACTCCAGTTTTACCTCATCACCTAGACCGTGCATAGAAAAAACAGGGAATTGCTTGCTGTTGAAAAAGTATTAACATTTTTAGTCCAGAACACGAATGACAGCAGCTATTTTATTCTGAGAATAAATTAGAAGCACCTCAGCTCATTACTACAGAGCACACATTCCAACATCATTTTCCACCTGGAGTTGAAGCTGCTGCTCCAGCTGACAACAGCTCGAAGAACTCTGTTCTGATGATCAAAGAAAGGTGCCCTTCCATCCCCACTGCTCCTCAGAGATGGGGGTTCATGTCTGACCTAGCCAGCATCTCCCTCGGCACACGCTCCCAGTCCTCACACCTTCCCAAAGTGACATCCCACCTGCCTTTTATCCCTACAAGCACTTCCTCCAATCTCAAAAGTAACTTCTAAAAAACCTTGAGGATTTGACCCTACCATTGTAAACCCTCATTTTCTCTTATACATAACAGACACCTTCACAAAAGGTACAAAACTTGTATTAACACTTGAATTGGCTGCATTAATAATCCTTTGAAATCACACACGAGGGTAATGAGATTCTGGGTTGCTGGCAAAGGAAATCACTTATTTAAACTTCCATGGAGCCACAGGTCATTTGTTTCCTTAACATTCCTTGTAGCCTAAAGGTAATGACAATATCTATAAGTTTAAGCAGAGCTGGCATTTAAAAAACACTTGGCCTTAGCAATGGCATTTAAAATAACGTGGGGATAATTCCTGACATTTGCTGTGCTGGAGGCAGAGCAGAGAAGCAGCGAGCAGGCGTTTGAGCTCTGCTGATGCCCAATGGTTCAGCAACATTATTAGTGTCGGGACAAGGCTGCATTAAATCCGGTGCTCCACATCCATTCCAAGTCTGGAGACACTCAAGGAGCACTTATCCTCCAGTAAATACGGACCCAAGCACTGCTCGGAGCACTTGAGGATGCATATTATAAACTTGGTTCTGGCACTGCTGAGCATCACAGATACAGATGACACAATTCCAAGGAGCAAGAGCTTCGCAAGCTTTGCTGTTCCCAGCCTCAGCCATCGAATGGCTGAAAACACTCATGGGCTGGGCTGCCAACGGAAAAAGCAACATTTCTGTGGTAAACAGTTATTATTTCTACCAGTTTATCCCAGAAAGTTACCTGGAACTCTTCAAGTAAAAGCTGTGCCATCGATTGCTGTTTTCAGAACACCTGCTGGAAGGATTTACAAGTAACTGAGATGCCCCTGAACCAGCCAAGAGACAAACAGCACTTCCTGCTGGTCACAAAGGTGGGAGCTCTTGCAAATGCCAGGACTCTGTCACTACATTTACCACCCCCATCGCTGGGGAAAATAACACCAGAGGTGTTTGCCTCTTCCACTGATCATCCCAGGCTCCACTCCTCTCTGCTGATTATGTGCATTCTGCATTTCTTTACTTTTTTTTTTTTAAGGTATTCTACCTGTTAAACCCAGCCCTTTTCCCCCCACAGAAAATTCCCAGTATCCCAGGAGTTCCTGTCCTATGGATTCTACAGTTTTCACCTTGATTCGGCAGTGCCATCTCCGGCAAACACTTCCAAGGAACTGTTTACTTGCAATGGCATTTTCAAATGTTAAGCATCTGAGGCATTGCTGTCTGAAGGCAGACATACATCTCAGATGTGCTATCTGGGAGATAATAACTTGATTTTCAAGGTCCAATTAATTATCCCCAAGTCTACCCCTTTTGGAAAAAAAAAAAAATAAATTAATTTCAAGGGCACCAGGGAGGACAAAACTTTCCCAAAGCCTAGCAAAAGCCCTTTAAAGAGGAGTACCTTTTCTCACTGAGGATGGTAAAGAAGCAAAAAGCAGCGTGTGCTGCTTCTCCAGCACTGTTAAACACGCAGGAGTGGGACTGCAAGGAGGTTCTTGGGAAAGGCTCTATAAATAAGAAAGTGGCAGCAGGATGGTGGGAAGAAGGAGGACTTCACAGCACACTGACTTTTATGGTAATTTCTTACAGGGTTCTCAGCAAAAGCCATTTTTTTTTTTCCAAGACCAACTGCCTTCCCGCAAGTCCCTTCCGGCACCACTCAAAGCAAAGGAGGCAACAGCCCCCGTGCCCAGCACATCCCAAACCATCCCTACGGAATCAAGCACCCCCTCTGCCCCTCCAGGGATTTGGCAGCCCCTCACAACACACTGAATTTTTTGTGCCTGCCTCCAGGGCACAGGGATCCTTGCCCTTCAGATGCCATGCTTGGAGGCTGTCCCTGCAAGGACGCTCAGGAGGCAGAGCTCGGACAGACAAGCCCAGAGGACACCCAGGAAAAAACGTGAGCAGGCTCAGGGAGAACAAGGACCAGCATGGAAAAGACAAGACATCCTTTAAATTAGGTCAGCACGTTAAGGTTTGGTCACTGGCTGCAGGACAGCTGGAGAATGGAACGTTTGGGGCAGGAGTGAATACACGAAGTCGCTGTCTTTGTTTGCCTCGCAGGAAGCACTCGCAAATTACACGTTTCATAATAAATATCTGATTAAATGGAAAAAAAATCTCTGTGTTTAGCCTGACTTAAGCTTGCCTTGTTTGTTTACAGGTCTCCCTCTCCTTTTAGCAAGTGCAACAAAAGCACGAACCATGCACAGACGTTTCCTTCGGAACTTTCCATCCACCTCAGCCAGGCCAAGCCTTGCTTCACTTATTGCTCAACTCTTCTGGGAGGTAAATACACATAATCCAGGAAACAACAGCAGACTTGTTTTCTCCTGACTTCCTTCACATGGATAAAGCTCTTGGGAGAGACCTGATCTCAAAAAAAAAAAAAAAAACCAAAACCACATCTCCTGCTGTCCCACCACCACCCAGGGCCTGGAGGAAGGTGCATGAACGTGCTGCACGGACGTGTTCAGCTCCCACAGCTTTTAAGTGCCTGCTCTTCCTGAGCTCTACAAACCCTTGACAGCATGTTTATGTACCCAAAACAGTCCTTTTCCCATGGAATTTCACCAATTTTATATATGCCCTGGGAAATGAAGAGCTGGAACACGTTCAATACAAGCAAAGACACGCAATAAAACAAGCTGAGGGCTCCAGTGGCTGGAATTTCTAGAGATGACCCATAACAGAAGGCAATAGCAAGTTATTTAATATTATCCTCCATGCACTTGGTGATCAGAAACACATATTGAATCTAATGGGAAAGCTGGCATAAGGAAAAGGGGAAAAGCATGAACTGCAAAGACATTTTCATTCTTGCAAGGATCTCACTTGAGGTGATGATTGGGTGGAAGTGTTTGAGGGTTTCTCCCCAGCACCGTAAACTATTACACCTTCTAACTAATTACTTACTGAATTTCTTTCAGGTAGGCTTTAAAAAAAAAAAAAAACCAAAAAAAACCAAAGTAATTCTAACCTTCCCCTGGTTCCTAAGAGTCTGGTGAGAAGCAGCATAATACCCAACAACAAAGCATTCAGCTGATAACTATTAAAAGAACTTTTTACATTTGACTTGAGGTTTTAAATATTAAACATATATTAGGGACTCCTTAAAAAAAAAGGGGTTTTTTTCATTGCAGGATGCCCAGTCCCAGGCCAGGATCCCATCCTCCCAGTTAGTTTATGGCTGGGACTGGAGGGGAGCAGCACAACTGCACTATGTTATTTTTCAGGCAGCCTCGAATGACACAACCTGACAGAGAGGGACTCTTGGCCCATCCACCGAGGTCATCATCCCCCCCTTTCTGAAGGAATTATTTCTCCCCAGACAAAGGGACCTTGGTTTAATATTTCATCTGAAGGACAGAACCCCAGGCTCAGCCTTTTTTCTGGTGGGTAAAGGTTAGCTATGAATTGTAGAACTGCATTAAAACCCCCGGGATTTTACAGTGACACCACATCAGAGCATTGGTGTTGAGAAGGAACACAAACACCAAACTGGACCTAAAAAAAAAAAAAAAAACAAGATTAAACCCTGATTTCTATTAAAAATACTCTGAAGTGTCTCTTTTAAACTCTTCAGCACAGTGTGACCAAACTTCCCACAGCTTCACCCCAAGTGGATGTTGTCCCAAAGCAGGGAAGGAGTCCCAGCATTTCCCAAACCTCAGCCAGCAGCCACCACACCGTGATGGGATAACTCCACTGGCTCACACTCAAAGGTGAAGTCTCAGAATATTTTCTACCTTCTGCAGCACCTGCTGACACCAAACCACTGCTCCACTTGGAAAGGCAAGGAAATTCTTTTGAATTGACATTTTGCCTTAAAATACCAAAACCCTTACAACATCAAGGCTAGTAGAAAAGTCTAGGGACATTTTAAATAACCTTTGTTTAATGAGTTAAAGACAAATGCTGTGGGTTCCACAGGAACGCAATTACAGCTTTTTTTTGCCCCCCAGAACTGTCAATCAGTCCCTTGCAAAAGTAATGTCAATGAACCTGACAAGACATCAGATTACATTTCTGTCAGCTTTAAAGTTGAGTTTATTTTCCTTAATTATTCCAGTCAATCAAAAAAAGGAGAAAGTGAACTTTTCCCACCAGTACTTCTACTTTTCTTCACTGAACAAACAGATTGCAGCAGTGGCACAAATTCACTAAAAATCTTTCAAGGGGAATCACTGCCCCCCAAAACACAAAAGTCAACACAAACCACTGATCTCACAGTGAGATTTATGGCCTGCATGTCAGAATGGTTATCAGAATAATCCTGCCCCAAAATGACACACAAAGGCAGCGATCCAGCAAGAATCCCAGTTTTCACTGGTACCAAGATGCAGTCTCACTTTTCATCTCCCTCCCCATGCAAAGTAACAGGTCATTCACTCTAAAAAAACTAGGAAATGTACTCATTAACTCCAGTGTTTTTCTTCAGTTGATGTAGTGGGTACATCCTGAGCCTGGGGAGTCAGACCAGCTCACACAGCAAGTGCAGGTGCTTCTGGATTCACACAGTGAAGTTCTTTTCCCTTCACAGTACCAGGGGATGAACCACAACAGAATGTCAACCCAAGGCTGCTCTCCCCACTTTCAAGAAATTTAAGTATTTATCTGTACCGAAAAAACAACCAACCACCACCACCAACAAAAAAGAACCAAATTTCATTCACATCTCCAATATTTATTTATATGTCTCCAAAGACAATGACAGCACCAGAAAAGCTACAGCTGACAGTGACAGTGCCAGAAGAGCTGCAGTTTCCACTGTAGCTCTACTTCTATTTTAAAACTGAGTTGTTGGTGTGGGGTTTTTTTTAAACTACAGCATTATTGCAATGGATAAAACATCGATATCTCTGCTCCCCTGAGGACTCCACAGGCACCACTTCAGCACGTTATTTACTGCCAAATGCAACCCCGTGCAGATATTGAAGTGTCTGTGGCACAGCCCATCCAAACATTTAAGTTTGCTCTCTGCAAACAGTGCTTGGGCAACAACCACCTCTGTGTTTTGCAGCTTCCCCAGCCCCACCGTCCAGGAGAGCGCAAAGAACTGCACCACAAAACAACCTGAACTGCAGAGAGTTACAGTAACAACAACAACAACCACCAGGAGAGCTCCAAATGAACCCTTTCCCTTAATCACAGGTGTTCTTGCCGGGCTCCCAACACCTGCAGAGGAGTTCAGCGTCATTAAGTACACAGGTTCTCCACCAGCCTCGAGGGTTGCACACCATCAGCTGCAAGAAGAGGAGGCAGCGTGCCTGGGAGGTGTTTAACACCTCGTGTCCTCCGAGCTGATAATTATTTCCAGTTCCTTTGAAAGGCCAAGCTAATGATTACACTCTTAGTAACAGGTGTGGGTTATACACAGCTGGCAGAAACCCTTCCCTCTGCCAGACTGTGGCTCGTTTGCTATTCACCTGCAGGAGCAGGAAGCTGGAATGCCCTCGGGAGAAGATTCAGGCACAGCTAATGATTATCCACAGAGGTGTGATAGGGCCAGGAAACAAACATCACGTACCCTAATGAAGATATCAGCCTCTCACACGAGTTCAGATCAGCAGAGAAATGCACTCGACTTCACAAGACTCACAAAAGCCTAGAAGAAATACGGAGTTGAAATAATCTACCAATATTTAATATGATCCATGTTCCCTCACCAGACTTTCCTGCATCTGGTGTTGGATTACAAGGAAGGAAAGAAGTTCAGTCCACTCCTTTGAGAGTTCTTCAAGGAAGGCTCAAATTATTTGGGCCAGGACTTATCTGTCACCGCAGGACCAGGCAGCCACAGGCGAGGAGGAAACGTGAATCGATATCTCCGTCATTTTAATTGACTCCTGCATTGTCAGGGGATGAGAGGCTGCTGCCAAAAGGGCAAATCCCAGAGAAGAGCCCGTTTGTGGCTGCCAGCTGGAAGAGGCAGGAATCAAACCAAGAGCTACAGTAGCAGGCAAGGAGCAGCAGCCCTGCTCACACACAGCGAGCACTGCAGAGGGTGCCGAGAGACCCCCAAACACGGGGTGCAGCGAATGCTGCTCTGACAACACAGCTGTGCAGGAAATCATTTACTTTTCCCCACCCTCAGGAGCGAGGGTGCTCAGGAGAGCTCGCTCCAGGTCGGATCAGAGCTGGCCCAGGCACAGCATTGTCATAAAAATCACGCAGCAGGCTGGACGAGGTTCAAAGGCCTGAGGACACAAATGTCTATCCCAATGTGTGCTGGTGATGTGAACCACCACTTAAATTATCTCCTATTAAGAAGGTCCCCTGTTAGGGAGACATCTCTGGGCACAAACCTAAGACAACACACACAAAAAAAAGGCTCCTCTCTGCAAAGCAATTTATCTTCAAAGACCAAGCCTTGTCACTGGCTTTCTATCCTGACAGGATGCACAACATGAACCCACTTAAAAAATACTGCACAGCTTCGAATTTTCTGAGGCACAGAAATTTATGCACCTTGCCTTAAAAAAGCACAAAACAAAACTAAACCCAAAGAAGAACAAACATGTTTTCCTACTTCAGTGAAGGACCTCTCCTCCCAAGGCCCAGTTGGGCAACTGTGAAGCCATATACATCTTCATCTCACTTGGGAAGTCCCAAACCCACACAGTTGAGCTTAAGCACTTGCAAAAGGGTCCGAGTGAAAAGGATTCTGAAGCTCAAAGGGAATGCTCCGGGCTACCTCCCCGTGGCTCGCTCGCAAAGGGAGGGGGGTTTCGCTCTTTAATGCGATACTCATCTGTTATTTACCTCCTCATCTAAAGGTTTTGGTCCCAAAAACTCTTGATCATCAGTGTAACGTCCTGGAGTGGACTTAATGAAGCGTCACTCATACCCCATTAGTTACTCACTTGCTCTGGAAGTGAGATGGGGGAAAAAAAGACCAGACAATTCAGAAGACACGCGAGAACAGGACAGGTCAAAAAACCACAAAATGAGAGGAAAAGGCTCTTCTGGATTCTGCAAGTTCACCAAGTAACGCTCACTCTTCACTCTGTGACCAGTCTACGTCACATCCACACAATGCACAGCTAAAAAAAGATTTCCAGATCACACAGGATCTTGCCATACATTATATTTTTTTCTTTACTTTGTAGATTTACAGAGTGGTTTATTCATCAATATATGTCTGACTGGAACTGAGTTCTCTGGAGCAAACACTGCCACTCCTATCAGAATGATGTTGGCCAAACACATTCTCAAGCCCCTCCTGAGAGATCCTGCATTTCACAGGTGTATTCACTTCTTGGGAGCTGAAGAGGAGAAAGAACCCCCACATATACACAGGTCTACGTTTGTGGCACATTTCAAACTCAAAAATCTCCTTTCAACAGTCTCTGGGGGAAAAACAGGCACATCTAGACATGGATTTATCTCCAAAGTATCAGAACTTAACTTTATTAAGCTACATTAGAATATGGCCTGTGTCTTCAGGCAAATTCAGGTTGAAGTACCCCATGTTCACCTCAACTAACCAGTGCAGGGGAAAGTACAGACATAGACAGAAATAACATCATAAATATTGTCTTTAACAAAATTCAAGCAAGTTTGGATTTAAACAAGTATGAAGTCAAGGGATTGCAATCCCTGCCTTGCAGACAGTCCTGAGACAAGACCCACTGTCAAGAAGGAAAAGCTCCCTGGAAAACAGGCAGGTGGGAGCCTGAGCTACAAGCACTGGTGGATTCAATGCAGCCCCACACAGGAGGGGGGTGTTTGTGCAGAGCTCTCCACCTCTGCAGGTGAGAAAAACAGCTGTGAGACAGCAGGGCTTTATTCAGCAAGCCACAGGGCAATTCCCTTCTAGTGTCTCATATCCACTAGATCTGCAGTGGTGGACAACAGTAGCCTTTCTCAGTTTGAGTCTCACTTGAAAGGATGCTATTTTTTTTGGCAGATCATTTCATTGGCTCATAAAAGCTTGTTCCCATGGTCTCGGGCTAATTCTGTAAATCATTTACAGCATAATTAATCATATAAATACATGAATGTTCAGACCACCCAACAGCCTATATTCCCAACAAAGCCAAGCCAATTATGCAATGTATTAATGACACTGGGATATTATACTGATGGAGCAGATTTTACAATATCTGAAACAGTCCATTAAGATTATGGGTGAAGTGATTTCATTCCCCTAGATCCTACTCTTTCAGTCATACCCCTGTAATTGGCATCTTTTCAGTCTCCAGGGAGTTTACTGTCAGTTTATAATGCCCTCATGATTCAGAGATTATCCTCACGTCGGTGTCATCATCGTGCAGATTAAATTCCAATGCACAAAATTAATTCGTGGCTGGAACAGCTCAGTGCCGCCAATCTGGGACAGAGATGTTCCAAATCCCTCTTTTGAACCGGGCAGGGTGGGATTGGGGCTTCCTTCTCCCCAGACCCTGAGGGATCTCTCACCGGTCAGTCATGCTCTTATTGCACCCAACGGGAAAACCAAAGCAGGTTGTTCTTGAAGCAAAATTTCCCAGAACAAGTCCAGCCAGAGCCAGTGCTGGTACCAGCGAGCCACTCTTCAGGCTCTGAGCTGAGACTGGCACTTGTGACTCTGTGCATTACAAATCACCACTCCTGTTCCTCACGGCTCCGATAATCCAATACCACAGGAACAGACGAGGGGCTCCAAATTACAGCCACGGCTCCGAGAGGAAGTGCACAGTTCCTGCATGTACCAACTTTGATCTGCTGCAGGATGGTCAGCAGCATCTGTTACCCTAATATCCCACGTTATTAAAGTCATTTAGCTAAACAGATCACAGAGAGATTGTTCCATTAAGCCATCTTCCTGGCAGAGATCCAGGGGAGTTGCTGAGTGGCCGTGACTGAGTACCAGCACAAATCCAAAGGGTTTGGATGGATGGCCGTGCTAAGGAGCCTTATGTTGTTATTTCCAGGCCCACATTTTTCAGCTACAATAGTACCCACATACCTGAGGAGCCAAAAGGTGACACCGAGTGACGTCACGGACAGTTATGTTTGTAATGGCCAGTCCAACCACACACAGGTCTGTCACATTTAAACCTGCTCTGAGGGCAGTTTGGGAAGAGCTGTTCTAACACACACACACAAATGGATCAGAGTGGCACAGTCCACCCAAAAAAGCAAAAGAAGTGGCAAAAGCCACCCTTCAGCATAAGCAAACTTTGGCAGGAGGACATAGGACGTGCCCAGGAAACTCAGCTACCACTCAAGACAGACCAGAGTTTGAGGCAGGAGGAATAACAAGTTGAAGGACCACAATTTTAGCCTGAACCCCCTGCAAATACCAAGGTAAATGCCAGGGAAAGGGGGATGCAGAAAACAAAGGCTTCACTGAGCACTGTGAAGTGCCAGAGAAAAAGCATTTTCAATCAATTAAGAGACCTTGTTTCAACAATCGGCTTTGCAGCAGGACTAAGATAACAGTTAAGATAATTCCCCTCCACACTGTGGCCACAAAAGGGTGGGTAATTCTCCCCTCACACCAAGGCTGCCTAGTCAGGAGCACTTCCCTCAGTGATATGCAGGAACAGTGGAGGTGAGTGCAAGTATTCCAAATCTGCAAGTCAGAAGAGCTGCCTGGACCTGCAGCTTTCCTTCCCTTACCTACAAACCCCTCCCTGCGTACCTGATTTCAGCAGAAACATTGACTGAAAGTTCAGCCTGTGTGAAAGAAGGATCTAAATCTGGACATGCCATGCACAGATATGCAAAAGTTGTCAGTGACAGGACAGATCTGCAGTCAGTACACCGAAAACCTCCTTCTGGCAGCAGCAAAGCAGTGCCACTTCCCAAACTCATCCTCCGTATTTTAAAGGATTCTGTGTGCAAGTCTAATGAGAGGAGATTTTTCTCCTCATCCCTCTAGGTTGTATGACATCATTAAGCCCAGAGTTCTACTGCAGCATCTCTGACAGCTCGCTGACAGCCTCTCCCCAGCACTTTCCACTGGCAAAAATACCTGGAGGTTTGTCCTCCTGTGCCTGCAAAAGGGAACACTGCAAAGCCAGGGATTTATCAGAGGTCATTTGCAACCGCGCCACTGATAACATTTTATGTGAACAATCCAACTCGCTCTGCAACAAGCATTTCGAGCCCAGAGCCACACACTGCAGTGTGGTGATGGGCTTGGCACCTGCTGCCTACTGAGTTCCTTCAGATGCCATTTTCACAGGGCACCGGCAGACACACATCGCTGCGAACTGCTGCTAAAGCATTTCTCTGTGCTCACAGGTACCAGCTACTCATCAGCTCGATTGTGGACCCTTTATCACTGTAACTAATCACATTGCTTTTGGAAAAATGCCCTTTTTTTTTTTCTTTAAGGTACAGAGCCTGCATTTGCACCTGAGGACAACTCAACTTCAGGGGAACAGCCCGGAGCAGGGAACTGAAAGGCAAAGTTCCCCCATCTTCACATCCCAAAAGCATCGTGAACAGATATTTTCCTGGCCAAGGGAAGCATTTATGATGTTAAATGATTCAGCCTGGTCTTCTAGTGCAGCCTGTGACTGCTCAGAAGGGGATGACAATTCCAAGACTCCCACTGTCCTTGGGACAGCTCTGCTGCTGCTCCCCACACACGATGCCAGCTTCCCTTCAGCTTGTTTGGGAAGTTTTAATTACAGCACGGGCTAGTGAAGGATGAGAGACCTGGTTATGGAAGACTGGATGGCAGAAGTGCCTGGCAGATGACTTTAACGTGTGCCAAAGCAACACTGACTGAAGTGGTTCAGGGAAAAGCAGCAAGTCTTTAAGTCTTACCTCCATTTAGAAGGATTTTCTTCATGGGCAACGTGGTCTTACGCTTGCTTTACTATTGGGTAAGCAGGTCTGGATTAAAAGCAGAAAAACCACCTTTATTTTACTTATCCCTTTATTTTTAGGGAAACTACAAAATAAAGCCCTCACTTGTAAGATAGCCCGTTGTTCTGAGAGTTGCCTTAAATTTTTCCCAGTCTCAGAGGTAAAAGCGCCAAGATAGATAAATTGCCTCAACTTCTTTAATGGCACTCCCTGCACAATTTTTTTGGACACACTCTTTATGTCCAAGCATCAGTGTTCCACTTCATAATACTTTGTATTAAATAAGCCCGTATGTCTATGTGTCCTGAGTAAGTCCAGAGCAGCTAGAATGAGAAAATAATTAAAAAGGCAGCTTCCTTTAGAATTTCATTCCTGTTTTCACAAGGCTTCACTGAGCATCACTCGGTACCAGCCAGCTGCACCCTGCTAATCAATATTTTTATTATGACTCTCGTTAAGCAGCACTTACTGCTGTTTATCAGACAGAGATAACCAGCTCCCTGGGTAGTAAACCACCTGTCCAAATCATCCCTGGTCCTCTTCAGGGAGATCTATTGTCCAGTAACCACGTTACGATCCACACACAGGGCGGAACGCACCGCGCTCTGCTGGGAGCTGGTTATCCATGAACAGGGCTGGAACAGCTCCCAGGGCAGCTGGGGGACAGCAGGGAACAGCCCATGGACCTCTCCAGCCTGGAGGCAGCCAGGGATGTGCCAGCCCGGCCCCACGGTGCCTGCACAGCAAAGCTCTGCAGACACACCGTGCCCGGCCTTGGAATCAGGGGCAGGCTCTGGTAATCCCCAGCCTCAGACAGCACAGCAGCTCTCGGGGACGTGGCCCTGGAGTAGAATTTCACTTTTGATGTCTAAGTGCAGCCTTGAAATAGCCATGTTATATATACACCCCCAATTGTCCTGGGTTAATTGGGCAGCGAGTGCCTGACGTGCCCCGGAGAGGAGGATTTGAATACGTTCCTCAGCCACCGGCAGTGCTCTGGTACAACAGCACATCCTGTTCCTCCCTCACGGTGCAGAGTGAATCCTGGATAAAGCCCTGTGCCACTCTGCAAAATACTCTTCTGCCTTCATTCATCTCCTAGGAAATCTCTATCCTTAGGTGCCAGCCCCTGCTCCTTCCCCCAGGGAGCGTGTGAGGAACAGCTCAACCACAGCGTCACAAACCAGGTATCAGAGAGCAGAACACACATCTATTATCAGGTTTTGTTAACAAGCAAAGGGTGCACAAGGACATCAGGGGGTCAGTCACATGACACGTGCCTATGGTAAACGTGCCTATGTGGAAAGATTAATTGGAAGTAGTAATGAGGATGAGTTCCCATTTCCTGCCTGGTGGAGAGCCCTGACTGTGAAAAGGCAAGGAGGGAGGTTTGCTACTGCCAGCACGTGCACACAGAACACAGCCAGAGGAAACCCCCTTTTTTGGGGGGGTTTGACACCCTCCAGAACTAGTTCAGAGTTTTAGTAGCACAAAACCTCAGGCAAACAGAAAGGCAGGCTGAGATGAGACAAAACAATACCCACCCCACTGGCAGGGCTGCCTGCGGATTTTACAGACCATCCAATCCAGAGGAATCTTTGCAGGAGACTGGCAAACCAAACAGTATCTGTGCAGTTGGAACTGCTCAAAAATAACAGCCACCCAGACACACAGAGGCAGCCTGAAACTCCTGTGATTTGTAGTGTGAGGCTGCTGCTGTGCTTTCCCAGTTCTGGGTTATGTTGTGTAATAAAAGTTGTCAGTGAAACAAAGATGGGACTGAGAGACTGTTCCCTAGGAAAGGATCCTACTGAGTGCCTTCTGTCCTTACACACCAACCCCAAACCAAAAAGGAGGGCAGTGTTGAACAACAGAGCACATTGTTATCACTGCATTCCTGCTCTGTTTGATGCCAGCTGTGAGTGTGCAGAGTGTGCAAAATGCCAAAAACTGTAGGAGTGGGCAAGAGAAGGAAGCAGGGTCGAGTCCGTATTTTTAATGGGAGAAAACCTTAAGGCAGGGAAGGCAGTGTACTGGTGCAAAAGTGACATTTATTGCCAGTCCCTTGTATTTCAGGAACTATTTTCCTACTCCTTAAAAGGGAGAGAGAAACAAAAATTCCAAACACGTTTATCACACACCACTGATTCCCAGTTTGTGTTCACACAGGAAGATCACAGGTATGGAGATCGAACACGTGCTATTTAAAGATCGTTATTTTTGGTGCACTGTCTCCTAAACAGCTGGAAAATAAAACAACCCCACACAAAATAACCCTGAACAACCAGGACCTGAAGCATCACAGGGCAGCCTGGCAGATCTGCAGCAGGGAAGGCAATCCAACAGGCACGCTGAGAGATCAGCTACCCTTCCAACCACCAGGCAAGATGATGCCCTAGAAGCCAATCTTTGAACTGTGCTAATAATAGGCCAGCCAGCCAAGCTGATGCTGCACATTCAACCAAATCTGTGCACAGGCTGCAGGCACGAACACAAGAGACTTGTTTTAATTAAGGAGGAGACTGCAGGCTGCTTTACTGCACACCAGCGGCTCCGGTTACCACAAGCTCAGCTAGAACACAGACACCCCCTGTAGAAGTCACTTTAGTGGATATTAGTTGACTTGGCAATAAGTTTTCTTCACTGAGACATTTAAATTGAAAATTGGAATGACAAAACAGCCTGCAGCAGCCAGACCTCTCGCACAAAAACTCAAGTTTCCAATTTTTTGCTCATAACATTCAACATTTGGAGCCAAAGCTGACCAAGTATCAGCCCATTTAACCAAAAGGCAAGCTACAATCTCAACTTTATAGCAAAGTCACAGCTCCTTTTCAACTCAACAGCAAGGGCAATGTTCTCACATGACATAAAATGTTCTCAGTGCTCAAGAATTCAACGCTACCTAAAAGTGGCTGATTCCAGAGCCATCCTCTCTTTCTGAAGTTCCTCTGCTTCCTCATATCAGGAACTGGACCTTTGCTGTGGATCAACCCCCAAACCCACTTTCTATTCCTGCCTCCCTCCCCATAAGGGAGGTATTTAGCAGTGGGAAATGCTCATTGGAGATCTTCTGTGTTTGATGTAGTACCATTTCCCTAATGGGCCTTGAACAATTTCCATGTTTTGAAAGCAGAGGGATTTCCTTTAAATCTGCAGCCCGATGGGAAGCTGACCTCCACGAAATATTTCCTCCCATTTTCACTGCCTGTGGCAATCCCCCACCACTTTCCCTGTCTTCTTTCGTCCCCCTCACATGCTGACTTGTGGTTGGGATAAACCATAAACTGGATTCCACTTCCAGTTTCTGCACCACTCAGCCCAACAGCCACAACAATCCCATGGCAAGTTGTGTCCTTGAAGAGATTATCTTCCACTGCCCATGAAAAATGTGTCAGGCACAAGACTTTGGATGTCAATATTTACAGGTCCTTTTGTTATCCAAACAACTCCCTTTGCATTCCAGCCACAACACGCCCTGTCTCAAGTTCCCAATGCCACCGTGGTGCCTCCCAACGCTACACCTCAAATTCATGAATGATGAAGGCTCCCAAACCCAGATTATTGTGCCAGTAAAAGGACTCAAGTCATTCCAGTTCCTGTGTTTTGCAGGTAAAGCAAAGGCAAATCCATTCATACAGAAAAACACATGATGGAGAGGCCCATGTGTCCAACATTCATTATCAAACAAAATTAACAAATTCATTGACTGCTGAAACGCTAAAGACAAAGAGTGAAGAGCAAGTTTTTCACTGCACTTGTTAAAATAATCCTTTATATGGACACATGCACTATTGTCTCTCGTTCAATTAATGATATTTACAATCTCAAGTTTTCAAAAGGTTTAGGGTTCTTTTTTTTTTTCCCCTTCACATGCCAGAGAGAGAAGTTTGAACACATGTTTAGCGATGCACTTCTTGGATGTTTTCAGCAGTGAAATGCATGACTGGGTAACCTTGCTCTGGAACAAATGAAGCCAAACAGTTGAGGTTTGGAGCAGGTATTTTTAAACCTAGTACTACTCAATAATCCGTTCTCGTTAAATTATTAGGCATCATTTAAATACTGAAATAGCAACTTCAGCCGTTATTGTATGCTTGTCAAATACAGTGTGACATATATCCAGACGTAACTATCTTTGACCCATCGGGCAATGCAAACACTGACCCCGTTGTTTTAAAGCTCTGATTCACAACAGACACCAAAGAACTCTCTTACATAACAGCCAGAATCCCCAGCAGCTGGACAACTGCCACATCCTCTTCCATGGGGAGGAGGGCAATGGGATTGCCACAGTTTACACAAATGCTGAAGCCAAACCTAACCCTCCAGAATCCCACCCACAGCCCTTGGGCTCCACTTTCCACTCCCTGGGTTAGATTTCCACTGACACTCTGGTTAGATTTTCAACCCAAAGGAACTCAGGATAACCTCAGGACACCAGAGGGGAAAGGACCTTCCATGTCAGAGAAATCCTCTTGTCTTTTACCCCGAGGAACCACCTCATGAACTCTCATGGAACAGGAGAGCTCCAGCTGAAGGATTGTTGGTACAGGCTCTGGAAGGGACCCCCCAGTCTGTGGCTGAGCTACACGTCAGTGCCAGCTCTGCCAGCAGTGCCCACACACAGAAACAGCCCTGTCACTCCAAGAGGAGAAGCTACCCCCATTCTTTCCCTTGAGAACAGCAGAACCACCGTAACTAAAGAGCTGCCCAGAGTCCCTCTGCATTGAGATTCCCTCAGCCTGCCACTCTGAGCAAGCCAGAGCCGGGAAACAGCTGCCTGCAAGTGCTTCTGTGGTCTCACCACCCCACTCTCAAAGACACTTCAAATCCCGCGGTGTGAACGGTGCCATCCACCCCCTGCAGTCAGCGCTCCTCCCACCTAAACCCCTTGGCCGGGCTGTGCAGCTGCTCCAGTGGGGTGGAGGGGGCACACTGAGCCCCTCCTGCAGAGTAAGCACCATCTCAGCACCGCAGTAGCCTGTCAACAACTTCCTTCGCACAAACAAGCAGCCCCACGATCTGTTTACAAGAGCATTTCTACAGCGATCACCGCTGACTCCCTGCAACCGGGCACTGATGTTTAGTTCCACAGCACACACTTCCATCTCTTTTTGAGGTGCTGTGGGTGAGGCCGGGCCTGCAGCCTCTGGTTTTACCATGCTGCCACCTCACTGTAGCTGCCCAGCTTTTAAAACGAGGAGGAAGAAATCAGTATGTGCTAGTGAGAGGGAGAAGACAATATATTAATCCATCCTCAGACTTTTTAAAAACCTAAATGGCTCCATCATAAAAGCCATTAGTTGCTTTCCTCCTTTTCTTGGCACTGAGTTAATGACTGTCTCCTAACATCCTTTTCATTGTGTAGCATAACTTGCAGGTAAAGGATGCAAGATATTAATGCACACACCATCTGACAACACCTATTTCTTCTCCTGGTCTGCCTGTGCATTCATTAATATATTTATCCATAGTCAGAAACCACAGTCTCTCTGGCTTGGCTTTGCTGAACACGTCAAACACTTCCAGCCTCCCCTCATCTCCTGAGAAATGCCTTCGATTATCCCTCCTGTTTTCTCCAGCAGACTTTCCCTTCACCTCAGCAAGTCTGGATTTATCCTTCTTCAGTGCTCAGGACCACAATAACAACAAATAGAAGAAATGAGATTCTATTAAAAAGAAAAAAAAGGCAGCAAGGAATTGGGAAATGTTTCAGTCAGGTCATAAAAATATGACAACAAAAATGAATATTGTCTGGGTTTGCTATAGTTAAGAAACATTACCAAAACAATAAGTAAGAGACATTAGCTTGTCACATTAATTTTCTTTTTTAAAACCCATGTTGAGAATCATTCAAGTAATAATATGAAACCAGCCAGCACTCTGCAATACAGATGAAGAAAATACTCCAGAATCTTCAGCAAAACAAAAGAATTTCATATCGAAAAATACAATTAACATCAGAAAGCTGCCCTGCCATCTGCTTCAAACAAAGTGGTTTGCATTTAATTCCTTGCTGTTATCAGGAAACAGCAAAATGCCGTGTATGACTTGATTTTGGAGGATTACCTTGACTGATGACAGCAGTGCATGTTTAAATATGCACATGCACAGCAAGCATTTCCAAATGCAGGATACCACACTCCTATTACCAACCTGCAGGATCAGAGTTCAAATGGACCTGCCGATCAGACCTTCAGCACACGAGAACTGCCACCCTCACAATCTTCCACGGGTGGTGAGAGCGGCAAAGGCCCCCACGGGGCTGCAACTACAGACCCGGGATGGCTCATCAGGAGCACGTGGCTCCTGCAGCAAACCAGGACAACAGCACTAACTTATTCATCAGAAAGCTACAGGGGACAGCAAGGTGAGAGGCCACACTGGCAATGTCTGTAACACCTCTTGGGTTTAAGGGTGACTCTCAGCTGCCTTTTTGACCCTGCTCTGCTCAGCTGTCCAGCTTATCCAGGCTCACCAACTGGGATGCAAACCCTGCAGGCAACTCCCGGAGAACTCCAAGGTGGGGTCAGGAACACTGACTTGACCAGGAACTTTGAGCTCTGGCTGCACAAAGAAGCGTCTAAAAGGCTGTCCAGCCCCACTGCTGGACAGCACTCACTACACAGCATCTTCCTTTCTCTGCAGCAGAGAAGAAAAGGAAAGGAAAGGAAGAAGAAAACACAAGACACAAAAAGCTGCAGAGCTGCAACCGCCAGCTCCTCAGGCTAAATAAAAATTCGGCACAGGGGAGTGGTTTTTTGTTTGTTTTGTTTTTCCCTCCCAGTGATTCACGTAATTTTTGTGTAACTTCGCTGATAAGGCAACAGCGACTCAAGGAGCCAGCTTTGTGATTTAAGCACCATGCCATCACCCAGGCAGTGATTTACTGCTCTGCTCAGGCTCTGGCAGTCAGGACACACCGAGGGCTACGAAGCCAACTGCTCCTCCTGCCTCACCTCCACCCCTGCCTGGAGTGGGCTCCCAGGAAAACGTGTCAGCTCAAGGAAGCTGGCAGGCACCTCCTCCCGGTTCAGCACGGCCTGTCTCTCCAGGCACACGAGATAACAGGGTTTCTTCATGACAAAAGCAATTGCTTAAAAGAACAACACGGGGGGGAAAAAAAGAGAAAGTGATCACACAGAGGGTGCATTGTCCTGGTATTTCTTCACTATCACCGCAGGATCACTTAGCACAAAGAGAAGGAAATTAAAGAGAGTTTCCTGTAGAGCCTCCTTTATTCATCTATTTGCAGTTTCACAATAAACATGAACCCAACCACGCTCTGTAAAAGGAGAAAATGGCATTTCCTTCCTGGTCTGTGCACCATCAGCACCCCAACAGATAGAAATTTACTCCCTTTAAACAGACACTGCTAGGGTGGTGTTCAGAAACAAGCTTCACCTAGCTGTCATGAATT
The DNA here is from genome assembly GCF_003031625.1 of Empidonax traillii. Classification (NCBI taxonomy): domain Eukaryota; kingdom Metazoa; phylum Chordata; class Aves; order Passeriformes; family Tyrannidae; genus Empidonax; species Empidonax traillii. The sequence continues at coordinate 351,258 of NW_020955807.1, forward strand.
ATTAACCAGAAAAAAAATCCCCCTGGTTGCTCTTTACAGAGGCTTGATTTGCAAGTTTAAAAATCAAACTGACACTTAACTCCTCTTGTAAAAACACCCAACCTTTAAAAAAAAAAAAAAATGCCCCGAGCGTTATAAATACATTTTTTCATGAATATGAGAACAACAATTCTATAAATAGCTATTCTTCACAGAACTGCTTCAAGACATTGTTTTTACAGACAACAGTAGGAAACTGGAGGAGGTCTTGGTGCCAAACATATTAAAAGCGAAATAAACTCTCCAATCAACTCTGGGTTTCCACTTATTCTTATAAAGTCCCTCATTCCTTTTAGGCTCAGACGATCAGTTTATGCAAGGGAAGGAACAGAGCAGAGGCCTGCTCTCTGTTCTGGCACAGCCCCAGCGTGTCAGTCCCAGCATTCAGCTTCTGAGGGCAGCAATTTCACAGCTCTGGGCTGCCAACAGATGAACCCACCACTGCCCACCACGAGCCTGGACTGTCTGTGTAACAACTCCACGATAGGAATTCCAAACACACCGACTCCGAACCGAGCTCCATCCCCTCTACAAAGCAAACGTGGCAGGGATAAACATGATTTAATGCAACAGCAAATGGCCTGTTCAGCCTGCACATTTCATGGTTACTACCTCCTCAAGCTATTTTTGCCCTGGTATCTGAACTGAAGATCAACAGGAACTCCTGAAAAAAACAGCTCCCCGAGTGGCACACCAGGTTTCCATAGCCAGGAGCGCCTTTTCAGTCATTTGGGCAGATGCTCCTCACGAGGCTAAAGCTCAAAGCTCACCACCAAGTTCTAACACCACTTTCAGCAGGGAGCCAATAGAAGCACTTACTTGGTAAGTACTAGAAAATTCACCTGTCAGAAAAGAGGAACTCATTCCCAGCTGAGACAGTGTTTTGCTCTCATCACTGCAGCAATAATTTACTCTTTTGTGTCTGGTGTGGTGCACGACACCAACTGCACCCAGCTCAGGGTACTGAGCTCCTTCCCTGCAGACGTGACTCTGTGGATTCCAAGGGGTGGCAGGGATGTGAAAGTGGAGCAATGCAGGGATGAATCAGGCCATGAGCTTCCCCAGCAGCTCCCCAGCCATCCCAGTGACCTCAGCACACCGGAATGCTTTGGGAAGAAAGTGTCCAGGGAGGATTAGTGAGAACCTGGTGACGTGGCCCACGTGGCACGGCCAGGGAGCGCGTGGCCACCAAGGAGCAAGAATCCAGAGGGAGCCACGGCCTCTGGGAATTCTGGGCCTGCCACACAGCGCAGACCAAATCCTCGGTGTGGAGAAGGCAAGAGAAACCACAACAGCATCACAAGCACATCCTTGCCTGCCCTTCCAAGGACAATTACACATCTCACTGGACATCAGTTCATTCACACGGCTGGAAATGACCAACTCTTCCATCCATCTCTCCAAGATCTGTGCCCCAGGGATGAGCCACAGCCCGCTGTATCTGCTCCTGAGAGGAGCAGAGGAAGGTGTGCTGATGCCACGCTGGCCTGCTGTGCCAGCCTCCTGATTCCTGCCCATCACACCACCATACAAAAGGAAGAACCGTTCCGGAGCTGGAAGCTTCTCTCTTACCTTATTTTGATCTGTCCAGTAAAAGAAAAATCCTTGTGGGTCTGTTCTGAGAATAATTGGAGTCACCACAGTGGAGTCCTGGAAGGCAAAAGGACAAACAAGAAATCCATGTCAGCACACAGAACACATGGTTATGCACAGGCTGCTCTGCCACCCGTGTTAATGAATTGCAGCATCCAGGAATCCCCCTGAAGGGATCACTGGCGAGGTGGCACTGAAAGGATTTAGCATCACCTGCCTCAAATCTCTTTTTTCAGACATAACACATCTTGCCATTGCTGTGAAGGCAGCACTAAACTCCAGACTTGTCAACACATGGAGTTAATCCAGAAAAGCTGGAAGCAGATGAAGTTAAACAGGCGTAACACACTGACTGGCAAAGTGGAGCCCACAGAGCAAAGCCCTGCAGTTACCAGCAGCCCACTGCCCACCTCGAGACAACCTGACCTTCAGGTATCCACCCACACGAGCTAAATGCCTACTAAATTGTGTTTGCAAAGACTCAATTCACCTAGAAAATCTGAAACAGCATTTGCTACATTAAGACTTTTATCTATTACTTCTCATGATGCAAGAAGATAATCAGAATCTGTAGAATCCATTTTTCCCCCCATTTCTCCCTAGTTTCTACCATCTTGTACACCTGAAAAGTTGGGAACTGTTTGATACAACAGGCAAATTCACTTTTAAAATATACCTGAAGGGACATTGACTGGACCCACAAGAAAATACAAAAGGATTCTCAGACCTGTGCTATTCAAAAAAAAGGAAACTGCTCTGGAAATACAACTCTTCTCTTTTTTGTCTTATTTCATGCAGCCTGTGTGCAAATAATTTAAAATGAGGAAAGACAAAGCCTTTGGATGAGATATGTGCAACTTCAGGGGGGAAAGAGAAGCGATGGGAAGCAGACAGGAGCAAAGCAATTATCTTCCAGGATGAACCAATTTTGCTGGTTAATCATTTCAAACCAGTTGCTTTAACCCAAAGGTGTTCGGATTTGCCTGAGCTATCAAAGCAATACTTTGAGAGATGGGGGTTGTAAAATACTGAGTGAAATCAGACTCAAAAAAGCAGAGGACGAGGGGGAAGAGCTTTCAGTATCCATGAGGTGACACAAAGAAAACCTTATCAAGACAGGGATAACGATGAGTCTTGGATAGCTCAGATTCTCTGCTCCAGGAAGTTGTTTGCTTGTAGGTTTTTGTTTTTAAATTAACTACAGTACTCCGACAGCGGGCACGGCACAATAAACTGATGAACTTTTCTTTAAGTCCCTGCCACCAAATGCCACACTGTTCTGGGTGTGGAGAAATGGAAATACATTTTTTGAGTCAGTTCTCAACGTCCTTCTCCTCACTCTGCATTAACAGAGTCCTTTGTCACCTGGAACAGCTCTGTTGCTTTTATCCCGCTCTGCAATCAGGGCTTGCAAAGGCAGCAACAATCAAGAAGATCCACGAAAACCCCCTTTTCGCAGTACACATTCAAGAAGAGCAGCAGTTCAAGGCTATGAAAGAGAAACTCGTTTCAACCAACAATTGCCTGGTTCGTTTATTTACAAACACTGTTGTGCTATGTGTGGTTCACGACCCAGAAGACACGCCTGCAGTCGTTCATGAGAGTGTTGTGAAGGCCATTAATTCCATTTTCTCACCCAAAGAGCCGCCCCCACAACTCCCCCTGAGCAGACTGACCAACCATACCCAGCTCTGAAGAAGCAGGTGAAGGACAGGACACAATAGAGGGGGAGGAAAGAAAACCAGCAAACAAAATTTCATGGACAAACAAATCAGGAGCAGGCATTGTGTCTTCTCTGACCCACTCAGATGCAGAACATGAGGATAAAACAGAGACAAAACGTCAGTGTTGTACATCTCTAACATTAAATTTAAATTTAATAGTAGGGGTAGAGCTCTTCCATTCCTCTGGATGTCGACACAGCAAGCAGCCTTTTCCTTTAGGTAGGAGCCCCAGATTCCTGAGACACTTCCAAGTAGATGAAAAACGGCACAGGAGGAGATGACCAAGCCCAGAATCAGCTGTGACCAGAAAGGGAAGAGGAAAAGGAGAAAAGGTGTCCCAGCCCTTGGTGCAAATGACTGTAGGTTGTGAGGCTTTGTAAGAGCTCCCCACAGGTGCCTGTGCCAAGCAGCAGCTCAGCTTCCAACACATTCCTACTGCAAATTCCTGGAATCAAAGGGTGGCCTGGCAGTCCCAGCGTGCTGCACATCACCCTGGGTCTAAACTTAAGTGAATAATTTTCCTGAAGGGCTTTTAATTCCACCTTTAAAAGCCCTCCACCTTTTCATTTGTTGACTTAGGGCCAATTCTCCACTTTCCTCCAATTCCACAGCCTCAAGAGAGTAATGTGGCTGTTCTACACTTATTCCATTAGGTTGCCTCCTAATTGGCTGCAGAACCTCAGGTCCTGCATTAGCAATATTCTTTGGTTTATACTTTCAAACCAAAAGCCTTCAAATTCACGCCCACAAAGTGCCACAGAGAACTTTGGGATCCTTACCAAGCAGGCACAGATCATCAAGGGATAAATCCACAATTAAGTACCTGCCAGGTAACTGTTTCAAGGCCTGACTTGGAAGTGTGGGTCCCCCAGACTACACCCAACGTTAGCAAGCAAAAAGTGCCACCTCCATTTCAATGCTACTTTTATTTTTAATATTTAAATGCTACTTCAGCTGTTAGAGCAGAGGGGGGCTCATGACACTGCCTTAAGCCAGCCTGTTGTTCCCTGGGCTTGCCTCGGATTTCCAGAGACACTGAATGTCCCCAAATATAACCTGAGAACTTTCACACACACCATTATTTCATGTGCCTGAATCTTCTGCTGCAAAGTTTCTGCCAAGCTGCTTCCAAACACACAGCTAAGAAATGTGAATTGTTTCTGGCACAGGCAAAATGTTCTCCAGCATTTCTTTTCACTTGGGCAAAAGGAATGAACTCCTGAGATCACCTGGAAGGGTTCAGATGTTCTCCTCTACTGAGGGCAGAAGAACCAAATCTGCCATGCAAAGGAACAGATTGCAAGAAGAAAACGCTGGACAAAGTGAAATGAGTGGAAAGTGGAAGCAGGATTAATAAAAAAGTATCAAAACTGGAATTGAGCTTACGAGACTCAAAATATGAAAGCCCCACTTGTTCACCAGGAACATGCAGGAAAATATTCTTCATTGCTGAAGTGGTTAAATGCTGGGGAAGCTCTGGTGATGGCACCACAGGATACAAGTCATCATTGTGCTGATCAAAGACTGAAGCCCTGCAAGCTGACAGGAGGCACCCTGAGTGGGATTTGTTTCTCAGAAGCCTGTCCTACCCCAAACCATTTCTCGAGACGTCCCCACCCTTGGGCTAATTATACCCTCACTGCCTGGAGTCCTGATTTGTCTGCAGGAGTCCTTTACAGGTTGCCAAGTGCACAGAAAGAAGGAATGAAGGGAGAACTTGGGAGCAGAAGTATCCAAATGCCAAAAAGGAAGAATTTCATCTCAGCCAGAGAGTTCTTGTGTGATGCTGAGAAAATCTCATTTAAGGCAGTCTGTTCACCAGCATAAATGCTGCATTCTGATTTTGAGGGAACACTGGAATTGCATTTCCACATTTCTTTTTATTTCCTGAGATGCTGAGCCCAAACTCATCTGAAGTCACTGGGGAGGCATCCTGAACATCTGACTGTGTGGTGCTGTGCAGCCTGGAAATTAGGTTTAAAGTATCTAATGGCAGATTAAAAATTAGTAGGTTTTTATGTTGGTCTCTTTTTTTTTGGACCTACAAGAGCACAACTGGGAACACATTTTGTCATCTAGTGGGCCTCCTGAAAATAAATTAAGAAGTGCTTACCAAGCATTTACTTTATAATAGATAAAAGACCCCATAGTGATTAGTTAACTATTTGTTAACTATTTCACTACAGATTTTATTTAAAAAAAAAAAACAACAAACACAACAACAAAAAAGTCTTGAGCTTTTTCAAACACTGCAGAGAAGAAAGCATCCAGTGCACAATTCAAATTCACAGTTAACTTCTCTTTCATGAACAATCCTCATTTATTTAGGAGTTGTTTTCTGGCTTGCACTTTCCCTACTATCCACCAACACTCCCAAGAGCTCTGATGCTACAATAACAGATGTTATCTGTGATTTAAATATGTGAAGTCTCCACCACATCTTCTCAAACAGGCATCTCGTTCTCAAATCTTCCCCCCCACACACACTGAAGTGATAAAGAGCCTGCTAATTGAGTTACGTTAGGGCTTTCCCTTTAATAAACGTTAACTGCTAAACATTTTATCTCCATCTGATTATTCTCCTATGTTGCCAAAGAGCAAAACCACAATTTCTCCTCATTTAAACTATTTCTATACGGCACAGAGCTGATATTTTTTTTACTAAAGATCAGCAACAAGTAAGAACCAGCAAAAACTCCAAAACTTACTACTAACATCTTCCCTCCAGACTGAAAACAGACAAAAAAAAAAAAAAAAACTCTCTTCAGCTTATTGTTTTACTTTTATACACACAGAACAATGGCTGCTCATTTTTCACGGCCTCACTAATGTACTGGAGTGACAGGCTTGGGCAGAGTTTAAAAACAAACACAACAAGGCAAGGGAAAAAGAAAGTTAGTTCAGCATCAAGATCTTAAAATAACTTCTGAAAGCTCCCAGGTTGTTTATTTGTTTCATCCCAGCTTATCTATAATAACGATGTTCTGATGATACATTTGCTTGCAAGGTTAAAAGGGGACCTATCTCATGCTCCTGATAATCTTCTCCAAGATTTTAAGCAAATATAGACGAACTGCAAACATAACATTCACCATCTGAGCTCAAAAATGCTTTGTTAAGATAAAGTGCCCCGAGAGAAAGGCATTAAAAATGAGCTTAGTAAGACCTGGGTTTGTTTTTGCCGCTCACTGGGCAAGTGCTGGAGCCACTAAGCAATGCCACCCATCCTTCAGTAATCCAAAAGTTTTGGAAAAAAATAGATGGCTAGAAAATTGGAATGATGGCCCTCTGTTTAGGTAGTCCCATTACCTTACCAATGAACTTAACTGGCAAGTAATAGTGTGAGCCACACAGAGAGCCTGCCAAGTGTTTATGCAAAGTGCACGTTATCACTGGGGAAGATAAGGGAGCCTTTAAGCAAGAAATGAAAACAAATCTATTTCTGAATATGCACCATCGTGTTCACTTGCTGCTCTTGGAAAACTTGGGCTCTGCTCTGGCTGTTGAGATACTTGTTCACTCCGTTTTACCCATCACAGGCCAGAGAGAAACCAGGGAAACAGGCCAGGGAAAGGAGTCAGCCAAGGCAGGTTGGAGCCCTTCAGAAGTCAGATCAGTCCTGAGAGAAGTCACTCTTTATACTCAGGATTCATCGCTCCTCTCCACTATCAACATGCTCTGCTACATTAAGCTTAAGCCCCTCCCCAAAAAGCTTCACCCGTGGACTGAACTGCCACCTTTTTATTTGTTTATTCAGCTGCTGTAAAAGCCTCATCGGGAAGAGCTGTTACAACCTGGGTATCCCTAGAGCAGAGGGGAGCAGGCCAGTTCTCCCTGAAGCCTTCCCTCCCTCTAGGAATTCGAGCACATCTGCTCAAGGCCAGAGCAGGAGTTGAGAGGCTCAGTCTCTCCCCAGCTCTAAGGGAGAAGCAGCTACAGAGGTCCAAAAAATAGGATGAATATGAAAAAATATGATCTAGAGAAGCAAGTGCTCAGCCAAGTAACCATCTGGAACCAGGCACACAGGTGGATACATCCACAAAAATAACCCACCTAAGCAACCAGCCACATTCATCCGTCACCTATTCCTGCTCAGTGCCTCGGGAACCCAAACTCCACATCAGGAGCAAGAGTTCTTTCTAAAATCTGTTTTCCAACCTGTAATACTGTTACAGGATAAAACACAAACGGTGTGAGGAAAGGCAAAGTTACCAGACAACAATAATCTGTTTGACTGTGGTGCTTTATACCCTGATCCCAAAGGGAATTTGGGTATTAGAGTGTGTGAGCGCTACCACATCCGATCCCAAGGCACAAAAGAGGGACTTGTCTTGCAAAGCCAGAATTTTTTAATCGATCCTACTGCTCTTCCAACTCTAGATGGTCTGCAAAGGAAATGGAATTTTAAGCTTTCCACCTGCCTGTATGTGAGTGGCCTCGAGGGGCTGACACTCCTCCTCTCCTCTTAGCAAAGCTCAGGCCAGGCATTTCTCTTTGCCACTGGATCATCATCACAGTGCTGAGGTTCACGTGAGATGTGCAGCAAACTCCACTGCTGCTCCTCAGACAGGGAGCCCGTGCAAATCATCAGCACCACACCTATTAGCGCTTCAGAGCTCCTGATCAGGCACAGAGGCTCGGGGTGGGATATCAAGGTGTGGGCTGGTTTTAAAGCCTCCATCACTGCAGCTTTTGTCACTGTTCTGCACAGCACAGCATCCTTCTCAAAGCTGGCAAGTACGATCTTTAACAACCCTTACTCTGTGCACCATGGAATTCCTTACACCTGCCTACATGACACACCACCGAGGGCCACATTAACAACCAGCATTTTTAAAAACCCTCGAGCAGATTAATTTCCTGGAAAACAAAGGCTCTGAAGGGGTTACTGGCTACTCAATGGCAAATACTTCTCAAAGTCATCGCACTTGCATTCGTGTGAAGATCTTTTTACAGCCAGCATAGCAACGGGACACGCTTCCCTTGAAATCTTGGATTTTGGGGGGCTTTCACTGCTGAGAAGGAACTATGGGCAGGACAGGGAGGCTGAGCGGTGGGAAATGTGCAGCTACACACACAATGCACAGACACCCATGAGTTAATGCCACAGCTCTTCGTGAGTGTAGATAAACACGCATCAACTTTCACAAGATTGCCAGTGAGAGCACTCACTGATCACAACAGGGCTCTCACCTCAGTCACACATCCCAGGTGACACCTGTGTGTCCCTGAGTAACACCTTCAGCCTGAAATGCACACCTTTTACTAGGATTTAGCTATATTTTATTAGTGCAGCCTTTAGGTTTACAGTTTTCATCTTCTTTCCTGTTAGTCCATAGCAGACAGGTTAGCCACTGAACACTTCTCCTCCTGATTCTATGTATACAATACATAGAAATAGCACTTAAACTAGTAATTTAAACTGCTGCCTGACAGCTTGGGCTTTCAGTCTGGAGATTTCAGTCACTTGACCTCTACATAAACCTGTGGAAGTTTCTTGGTAGCTTACCAAAAATAAAACAATAACAGCAGTGACAAGGCTGAGGCTGTGCTGCCTTTTCCTATCCTAAGGAAAACGTCAACTGCAAGAAAACATTTTCCCAGGCAAGTCATTCAAGCTTAGCTCCTGAACATAAATAACCTGTATCAAAAGCCAGTGTTTACTACGGTGGACAAGGTCAGTTTGCCGAGCCTATTAAAGCCGTGTTTGCTTATTACTGTAAATAAAATTTCACACCGCAAGTTGTTCGGTTTCTTATGTTCTCTCTCTCCTTGAGAGTGTTTATCACAGGTTTTACAGGGGTCAGGCTCACACATTTGGCTGCGGGACAGGCTGAAAGCAAAGTCAAAAGAGCAATATGTAACAAGAACCGTGGTTACACTTGAACTGCTCCTTCTCCCTCTCTGTTGCCCCTCCAGTTGTTGCCGTGGATGTTTTTCAGCACACCCGAACTCGCAGCAAAAATACAAGAGCACTCAAAACGAGCCATCCTCAGCAATTCAGAGGTTCAGACTGCCTGCCTTCCTTCCCAACCATTTCTCTACCGCAGCTCGAGTCTCACGGTGCCCCTCTGTCTGCAGACACCGCTGCCAGACAGACTTTTTGGGGCACCTGCTCCTCCGTGCACAGCTGAGACACAAACACCCGATGCTGTACTGCAGGAGCAAGGCTAAACAGAGGACACAACAGGCTTTGGGAAAAGGAAAACTAAATAAAGAGAAGTTGCCTTTCTCTGAAACTGTCCCGGGCACAGCCGGCACGCGAAGAAGGAAATTCCAGCTGCTGAACAGCTGTGCTACCGAAGGTGAAGTGGAAACCACACTCCTTCCCTACGTGAGGCAATACAAGCGTAAAGACTCGGGAAGCAGCAAGCGCTAAAGGTAAAGCGGATGATTTCGAGGCAAAGAAGGAGAGAGGAAGATGAACGAGGGTACCAAAGCTGTGAGCCCTGGGAGAAGGCATCCAAGGGCCTGACAAGCCCGCCGGAGAGACAGAGAGGAGGACAGGGGCCAGAAAGGAGAGGAGAGGCTGCGAGGCAGGCGACGGGAGATGAAAGAACAGGTTGAAACAACTATGTTACGAGGACAGAGGTGGCAACATGCACACTGAAACACGGGAGGCGGGAGAGGCAGGCGCTCGCTGAAGGAGCCAGCACAACACGGCTCGCACCGGCCGAGCGAAATCAGATCGGGGAGCCTTCGGAGAAAGTTTGCCCGGCATTCGGCCGCCGGTCCCGGACGGGGACACCCATCGCCCGCCCCCGGGGTCCCGCAGCCGGCAGGGCCGGGGGGCCGCAACACGTGCACCCGAAACCCCATTCCGGAGGGGACACAGCCGTGCCCCTGCCGGGGGAAGCGGGGGGGGGGTACTCACATCGTCCCACTTGACGAATTTGACGCCTTTCTTGAGGGTTTCGGAGACGCAGACGGGTTTGAGCTGCAGGGCGTGCACCCCAGGCTGAGCCCCGGCCATCGGCCCCGCATGGACGCGCCGCTCGCCCCCGGCGCGGCCGCTTCGGGAGGGACGCCGGAAACCCGGGAGCGAGGCCGGCAGGGAGCGCCCGGAGCGGGCAGGGAGGCGCTGCCCGGCCGGCGAGAGGGCGACGGCGCTTCACTGGCGCTCGCCCAAGGAGCTGGCGCGGCGGTGGCGGCGGCCGGGGCGAGCCATGCGGCGGCACATCCTCTATATACCCTGTCTATACCGCCCGCCCGCTCCCCGCACACACACGCGCACGCACGCAGGGCACGGAGCCGCCGCGCTGCCCGCTCCGCTCCCTCCCTCCCTCCCCGCCGCTCCTCCTCCTCCTCCTCCTCCCGCCCCGCCAGGCTCGGCCCCCGAGGTTCCCCCGCGCCCAGGGCAGCGCCGGCGGCACCGCGGCGCCACCTCCCGGCACCGCCAGGGCCCCGACAGCGCCTGCCCCACCGAGGGCAACGCAGAAGGACGGCGGGGAGGCGATGGGAACCGGAGAGCCGTCTCCCCCCCACCCAGAGAGAGGCACGCGTGGGGCTGCGGCACCGCAGCGAAATGCCAGAGGAGGGAGCGAGGGTGAGTGCCTGCGCGTCCTGTCCTGCTGAGAGATGGGGGGGATGCGAAAAGGGGGAGCGATTTGACGGCATCACAGAACCCTTAGAGCAGTTCGGGCTGGAAGGGACCTCTGGAGGTCATCCAGCCCACCGCTCCTGCCCAGTAAGGGTCACCTGGAGCAGGTGATACAACAACTTCCCCGGGTGGGTTTGGAACATCTCCAGGGAAGGAGACTCCACACTCTCCCTGGGCAGCTGTTGCAGTGCTCTGCCACTCTCAACATAAAGAAGTCTTCATGTTGAGGTGGAACTTCTCGTGTTTTAGTTTAGTTTTAGCTTTGAGGGAGCAGTTATGGCCAAAGCAGAGCAGAGGGGCAGCACTGGGCCTGCACAGCGATGCCAAAAGACTCTGAAGGAGAGCAGCACAATCAACTCCCAACAAGGCTCCCTGCTTTAAATACACAGAAACTGCTTAACCAAAACTTTTTGTTTTCACAGGACAAAGAGGCTTCCTCATAACAAAGGCACACGGCTTCAGTTTAGTTTTAGGAATACTCAAAAGGCATAAAGATGGCAAAACATCCTCTCGCCCAGCAACATCCTAAATCCAGACATTTTAAAGAAAGGTTTTTGAAGAACAAAGTTAGCTGTGCTCCACCAATGACATCCTCTCTGCTAGTGCCCCTGTGCAGTCACAGCAGTGATAAAGCATCAGATGACACAGCACATGAGACTTCTAATTTCTCTGTCGAGGTTTCCAATTGACCCTTAGGATTTCAGGGCAGCAGGCCAAGCTTTCTGCTACAGACAGAGCAAACCATGTAGAAAGAAGGTCTCTGAAGAAAAAAATTGTTTAGTTTGGAGGCATTTCAAAACAGCTCTAGGTAAAAATTTATATACAATCTAAGTGGGGAGATGTTTGCTTGGGTTTTTTAATTAAAAAGCTACAAAACTGGCATATTGTACTCCTGATTTGCTATTTAACAGAGTTGTTAAAGCTTTTCCTCTGTGCCCCTTGCAAATTCTTCCCCTCAGTGAAAAAGCTTCTCATTGCCTTCAGCGGGAGATGAATCTGCAGCATACACATTCCAAGGCCAATTAACCCATTTGATCTCTCTTTTTTTTCTTATTAACCTTGTGTAAACGTGGGTGTTGCATCAGTCAGGAGGAAAGCTGGCTCTGTAGTGCTGTGCTTTGATTTCCATTCGTTTGCCATGACTTAAAGGAGCAATGACAGATTCTGAGTTTGGCTGCACTGATTTGGAGTTGCTCTGTGATGGGGTGAAGGGGAGATTTTTCAGGATCATTTCCAAAACTCCCTTTCCATCTCAGCACGTAGCGTGCAAAAGAACAAAAATAATATTAAAATGCTCAGAAGATAAAAGCAAGGAGCACTGATGTTACAGTACTTATCCACGATCCCTTCAGCACTTGCATCTGCGGCAGTCCCCTGAAATCAGACCTCGGGGAGATGTAAACGTGCCACGGGCGGTGCCAACTCTGGGGCAGTTCTCAACAAGTCCATAATCCACTCTCACTTGGCCTGGCCTCATTTACAACCTCTGTTAGGGAATAACAAGCTCAATTTTCGACAATACCTCGGGATTCCTGGTGAATCCTGGCAGGCACTGATGTGAACACGGAAGAGCTGGGCCTATGGATCAGGACAGGCTCTGACAGCAGTGTCTGGCATTACAGATACCAAGCGCTGTCTGCAGCAATTCTGAGGCTTTCTCAGCCTTGAGTGTTCTAATCTGATGGCATCTGGCTGAAGAGAAACGTGCCTTTTGTATGGCAGATATCTAGTGGATTGTGCATCGAAAGGAAGAAGCAGCACGAAAGGAAGTGGCACTATGACTGTGCCTTTTAAACAACAGCTCTGCAAAGTGCTTATGATTCAGCCTGTGCTGAAATCCTGGGCTCTGTGAAATCAGTGGGAATTTTAATTTCAACCCAGCCAGCCGGCTTCTGTGTTCTTGCTGGTGCTTCACCAGCATCTGCTCCAGCTAGGAGCACATTTCTTGGGATGTAGGACATACTCCAAACACAAAAACTCAGCCTGTGTCTAAATCTAAGCTTCCTTTTCCGCAAAGCCTGGGATTGGTGACCTGGAAAGCAGCTACGCTCGGCAGGATTGTTACACCCAGAGGGAGTGCAAAGGTCTTATCATGAGATGGTTGGACCAAGTCTGGCAAAGGAAGGAGCAGGCACCTTCCTCCAAGTGTGCCACAAGCCTCAGCAAACACCTCATCCATTATATATATTTTCTGCTTCTTGACTCAGCCCCTTTAGGTTCTAACAGTGAAACAAAGATGTGCTGTTAGAAAAAAAAAAAACAACCACATCTCAGTGGGCTTATTCAGATAGTTATTCCAAACTGTACATTTCAGATGTGACACCTGCTGGTCTTACGTTGCTGCAGGAACTATTTCTGGATGTTTTCATGGCTGCAGGTTCAAAGACATCTCAGCCTGCGCAGTAAAATGATTGCCTTGTGCAAGTAATACAAGTTATTTGAATGCAGTATATCCATAAAGTGTTATTTTTTTATATAATGGCTTTCAGTACCGATATTTCATTTCCAGGGGAATAACTGCAAACACCGTGTTTTAGATACACATCTGGAATTGTATGTAAACAAACAGTGCAAAAGGAGCAATAACTCATTTAAATAATAGATAGCAGTGATCAGTCAGGTCAAATGAAGATGCAGCAAAAGCTACACTGCAAGATTGTATCATGAAGCAATATAAGAAATGCTCTAAAAATTCAATTTACTATTTTAAATTTGATTTTAGAAACATATGCGTGAATTATCCCCATGTCACTTGCTGTCCTGAGTTTACTGGTGTAAATCTAGATTTGCAAAAGGAGCAGTGGCCTCAGCCTGGAAAATGCTTCCCTGCAGTGCTGGGACTGAACACAGCAAGAGTTAAACAAAAGTGGCAAATGTTTGCAGAGTTGGGATTAAAGATATACTTCTGGTGGAGCTGAGTTTATCATCCTAATTGCACTTCAAATTGGGTCAAATTATACTTCAATTATCAGTAGGAGCACGATCATTAAGTTCTACAGAACAATTCTCCAGCAAGGAAATACAGAAAATTTGACCCTGTCTTTCTGATCAAAGCTCAGCTCTCCTGATAAAAGCTCCTTTCACTTCATCCAGAGATGAAAACTCGAACCTTACCAATGCCACAAGTGCCACAAGGTGTAGTGAAGTTGCCTTGTGGCTGTTAAGAAATGAAAAGCTACCGAACTCCAAGTCTCTCATTTACTAAAAGAATTCAGCTGTTAATACCTCAGACTCTCTGCCAGTGGCCACTGGAATCTGTTCCTGTTTAATCTGACCCATTTACTAGGTGTCATACGTACAGAACAGCCTTTATCTTTACGAGGGAGACTGATAAGTTGCGTGGCACAGCCACTCCATCAGGTGACTCTTGTGGAGTGAATATAAAATCCTGGCACACAAACCACCACCATAGCAACGAAGACAGCCTGGCAACGGCAGCTGCTGCACGGAAAGAAACTGGAAGGGGAGGGGAAAGCTCGTACAAAAGTCCATTTCCTGTTGAAATCATTAGAATCACAAATGCCTCTAAGAACTGGGGGGGATAAGGATGAGTGCACTGTGCTGGAAACCACCACACAAACGGTGTCTTTGTGGGTGTGAAGTGGCTGGGTCACTGCTGCGCTCACTGGGGGCACATTTTACTCCGGATGGGTTGTCCTGATACACAGCTGGCATCTGTGGATCTGTGTCACAGGGAACATCCCACATTCCTCCAGACAGCACCCTACACAAGGAAGGATGGTTTGGACAGAAGATGCTGGGGAACAGAATTCCTCCCCCACTGGCACCTGAGAACTCCACCCGCAGTCTTTACTCGTCATGGAAGGATTAATTCAGTACTGGGGCAACCAGCAGAGCTCTGAGCACTGGCTTTTCACAGGAGCATTTCATGTGCACAATCAGGAGCTGAAACTGAGCCCCAGCACTCCTTACCTACTTAACCCCTATGTTGTAAAAAAACTACTACCTGAACAACACCGAATGATTGCAATACTTGCAACAGTTCAAATTACAAGTCAAAGAGTCTGCTGCATTCCCTAGGAAGTGTTAACTCACCCTCTTTATGTACTATAGCCTGTTCTTGCTTCCCTGTTGAGTTTACAGCATAATACATTCTTTTTTGCAGATTGTTAAAACCAGTCCATAAAACATACGACACATTTAACAATGTCCAAGCTAATTATGAAAGATTTCACGGCCTAACAGGTCTGTTAAATCACAGCTGGTGCAAACCACCAAAGGTCCACTGACTTCAAAGCTGTGCAGTTGTTTATGCCAGTGTCGTAGCTGCACCTTTGCCTCTTTTATTGACTTCTAGCCCATAACTTCTGTCCCAGCTGTACAGGCAGATTAGAAGCAACCAGAAAGCAGACTCTGTCACCTGCTTTAATTCACATTCAAGTTGAGCTTGAGTTGAACTAAAAGACAAAAAGCATTAAATGGGTGGCAGAGCAGAAACTCGAAAAGCCCTGGAAATTATGTGCTCTAAACAGTGTAGGTGCCACATGAATGGGAGCTCTGTGCAAGGAGAACACTGCTGGCTGATGCTCTTCTTGCAGCATCTGAAAATTAGAGATCTCCTGGTATGTTTTGGAAGCACAGGGAGAGTCAGTGTACCCTCTCTGGATTCTCCTCCATGATTCCCACATGGATTGCTATGACAGAACAATATTTTCCTTCCAGGACTAAGCCAAGTAGCCCTCAGGTGCATTTCCCATTACCATGGTGCAGTCTTGTCCCATGGTAGCTAATTAATTTACATCTAGCTTTCACATTTGGTACAGTTTAAAAAACACCCAATTAAAGCTGGCAGGAGGATGGATTGTCTTAAAAAGGATGTGAGATTATGAGTCTGAAAAAGTGAGTCCTGTTCTCAGATCTGGCCCAACCCTCTTTCCTGGAACTCGGTCTTTCAGGTCCCTTTAGATGATTGCTGCCCATGTCATTCCTCAGGGATGACAGCCCAGAATGAACCTGCCCTGGATTCTGGGCATCACCAGAGCACAAGGGCTTGGTTAAAGTAACTTAAAAGTTAAGGACCTGTACACCAGCAGGTGTTATTTCATTTCCATTAAACATTTCTAGAAAGAGGTTTATGACTCTTTCAGATGCCAAAAAGGAGAAAAATTGTGTTCAGGTTCTTGCACTAGCAATTTGATATTTTGAAATGCTTTCAATTTATTTTTTTTTTAGGTTTCCCAAATGCGGTTTTGTCTTTTGATAGTCCTCACAAGTTCAGTCAAAAAGATTTTGATGGTGTACCTAACCTTAAAGCACCTCTTGAGATTTTTATGGCTTGTCATAACCCACTAACACTTTTCTCTCTGCTGCTTTCAGAGATATTCTTATAATACACCATGCTGAATCACCAGACTTTCATTACCATCCTATTTTACAGAACCTGCACTTATAAAGAGTGAAGTTCCACAACTGAGAAAAAAACATTAGCCACAAAGCAATAGAACACCATTTACCTTGTTGAAAACAGTTGCTCTAAAATCTGTTTCTAAAACTCGGAGCAGTTTTGCTGTGATGTAAATCTTTGAGCCACAGCGCCTCTTGGAATGAATTGTTAACTCAAAATGGAAAAAAAACCCAAATTGTTACATTTCGGAGAAGCTTGTTTGAATTTAATTCTGTTCTTAATGTTCTGAAAAAATAACAGATAGTGGAAGGAAAAACCTGTTGGTCTCCTACAACCCATGAGCTGCCTCAGCACAATGATATTGCCTCCCAATATCATTCTCTTGGAAAAAAATGGAGCAGCATTCACCAGGAACTCTGAGAAGTTTGGGATTTAGGGGGGGGGAGCTACAAATGGCTCTGCTGACAGTCCTGTCACTCTGAGGCAAGGAAAGCACTAAAGGGTAAAGCACTCGGCTGGTTGGGAGGCAATCTGCTCTAACAGGGTGCCTGCTGGGCAATCACAAACAACATTTACCAACCTCCCAACCACAAGGCATTGCTAGAAGCAAAAAGGCACCGTCAGAGAAAGGTAGGAGGTTAAACAGAGGAGGGAAAATGGCTTTTAGGAGACCACCACAGGCTACATGTTGCTATTTATCAGCAAAACAGCCAGCAGCAGCAGGAGGAGGAGAAACAGCCAGTGCTTGGCTGTTCCAGAGTATTCCTTACTCCCCTCCTGTACCACACATCAAGCTCCACAACACCCAAAGCCCTCTTATTCCAGGAAAAGGGAGATGAATGGGACTAACCCAAACACATTTTGCTTACAGTCGTTCCATAGCTTTGGTGAGCTCACACAGGCCCTTCGAAAGCAAATCACAGGATTTATCTTGCCACTGCCTTTTTATGGGATTATGCAACGGTTTCGATGAAACGGCTGATGATGGATTTGGGTTTCAACACTCATTTTCCCAGTAGTCTTGTAAATGTATAAAAGGTCATGACACAGTTGGAAAGAAGGAAGGGCCATTATTGTAAAGAAAGCTGATGTTCCCGAGCAGCCAGCAGCTGCAGAACTACGAGCACAAAGCTAGGAGTGAACATCACAGACTGGAATAAAAAACACCTCAACTTCCCTACACGCAGCGGGATTTGCAGCACTCAGAGGGAATACCTGGCATGTGATCATTCCAATTAGTATTCACCTCTCAGTGTTACCCAGTATTTCACAGGTCATCTGCAAGCAGATTAATTTTGTAAGCAAACTTTTTATTTATTCAAACCCAAAGCCCAAGACTGAGAGATGTTATTTGCTTTTTCCAGTGCCAAGAAGACGTGAAGTGATTTCTAAACTTGTAATACACCAGGAATTCGAGCAGGAGCGTGGCCTCATTTTGCACATCCACATTTTGAGAGGTTGGGACTGTTTGTTGCCATCTAAGTCAGTGACACGGGGAGGAAGCTGCTCAGAACCAGCATTTATCACTCCCCTAAGAGACCATCATCTCGCAAGGAGTCTCAGACAAGCCGAGACCAGAGTCCAGATTTCCAAGAAGCCTAATCAAATACTGTGTTCTCCTCCATGCCTCACAACACTGATTAAAAAAAAAAAGAGAGATGCTTTAGATATGATGCAATAGCAACAATCAGAGCAGTGTAGGGTGGGGGAAAGGATCTTGTGATCAATGTTACATAAACATCAATCAGTAGCTGGTGTTTGATGTATATTGGTACCAAGTTTATCAATAAAATCCTAGTTATTGATACCATCTCCAAGCTGGCATAATAGGAGTTATTTTTGCAGGAGGATTTGAATTAAAGCGAAGCTGCTTTGCAGACCAGTTCAGGAAAAGTCCATCAAATGGAGGAGAAGCAGGAATGTGGCTTCAGCTTGGCATTTCCAAGTCATCACAAATTCAGTAACATGAGTTCATCACCACAGAGCCAGAGCAGTGTCAGTCCTGCTTCCAATCCCAGTGCCTGATCGTGTACAGCCTCATCCTCCTCGGCACTTCCCTGATTTCCACTGAGCTGGAGGGACTGATTTCTTTGGGGGATCAGCCCGTAAAAGGGGATTTTCACAGACAGAAGTGGGACACGGGAGCTCAAGAGGCCCCTTTACATGGAAATGAAGGATTAGAATCTGGTTTTGCCAGGAGATACAAAACGCTGCCCCGTGACTGCCTCCTCCCAAAGGCTGGCTCTGCAGTCTGGGAAGCAGCTATTTCACAGTCAGAGCTCCCTGCCTTTTCCACCCCTGGCCACCAGGGAAAACCTCACCTAAAAAACCGGACGTGGCTGTTACCTGCTCAGGATCTTGCAGGCTGTATTTGATATCTAACTGCACCTATAATGTTGCTTTAAAAATGCCAGCTTTGTTGTAGGAAAATATAAAGCACGGTAAGTTTTGGCAGTGGGGATGCGGGTATTGGTTTGTGATCACTTTGCTCTCCACACCTGAGACCCCCTTAGTTCATTTATTTAGCATCTTCCTACACCAGGGAAGTACCTGGACACCTCAGCCCATCCCCAGGCCCCAATACTGGACATAAGACCATCCCATTCCTAAAAATACCAGACTGCTGATACAGGGGAATAATCCCAGTTAGTGTGTGGGAGCAGGGAAAAACCTTTTGGAGTCAACTGGCATGTTCAAACCAAACTGCAAAGATGAAAGAAACATTTTTTGATAGCCCCAACAGGACAACCCAGTAGTGCCCTAACACACTACCACTCACTGGTGGGAAGTGGCTGATTTCCCATGTGCCACCAATCCTCTTGATTTTCTTCCTGAACTGCTTTGGAATATAATGGATCCCCCACAGACAGTGGAAGATTTTCAGGTCCCTCAGCTTTAGCAGCTCTGTCCTTCTCACACGGTGTGCAGATCCCTGTTCCTCAGTGCTCCATCAGCCTGAGCAACCTCTTACTCCTCCTGCTGCAGGGATTTGGGTCTCCCTGGGAGAGGGGGCATGGAATTTGGGGAACTTTAGGAAAGGCTGGCTCGCAGGCACTGCCCTGGGAGGGCTGGGCAGCAGGTCGCCAGTTTGATGCCTGGCTTGTTTCTGGTAAAATGGTGCATTGTGGGCTCAGAAACACACAGAGGTAGTTGAGAATCATGGACTGGCTTGGGATGCAAGGGACCTTAAAGACCATCTAGTTCCACCACAGCTAAAAGGGTAATTATCTGAGAAATACAGTTCATTCCCCTCCTCAGAAAAAAAAAGGCATTTCAAATAAAACTAGACTGTGCTGGTTGCTGAAGAATTTTATGTCCTCTGTTCTCATGCAAACATCTTTTTGCAAGAATTAGCATTTTGGGATAGTATTTTCTCAGCGTGTTGTTGGGGATTTTACAGGAACATCGAGTACAAGCACATTTTTAGGAGTTCTCTGAGGCATGAGAAAGGGAATTGAGAAGCTCTTTTCCCTTTATGTGGATAAAATAAGAGATGTAGCTGTGTTGTACCCATGCTTGTACACATTCCTACTTATATTAAACTAAAAATCCTATGTTTGAAGCATGGCACACCAGTCTGCCTACATGGAGGATTAGGCCTCATGCTGAAATTTCTTCTTCATTTTCTAAATCAAGTTATTTGAAACATTACACATTTTCCACAGAAGGAACATTTATTTTCCTCTCTGCAATACTTAAATCCTCCAGCCCAATTACAGCTCCTTTTGCCAACCTCTTAAAACTCATTTCTGCCACTAAAGAAGCAGCCTCTGGACTGCAGCGTGGCCAGCAGATAAATCCCTGCTGAGAGCAATTTATGGGGCTGTTGGTTCAGGAAACCACTACCCACCACTTCCCAAATGAAACCAAAGCCATCAGTCCTTCATGTTCTCCCTCGTGGTCCAAGGGAGGAACTAACCCTTTGCCACAGCTCCATCTTAGTGCTTTCTTCCATCTTGGTGGAAGAACTGGGATGTATTCCTGGCCATGCTCTGGGAGTAGTGGGGAGGTGCCTGGACCAGTTGCCTTCTGAAATAGGAGTGACATGAGACGTGACCTGGCCTCGCCTTTTGGTACTTGGAGTAGCTTTGTCTTCCATGTGTCTGCTGGAAGTCACCAGGAGGTTGTGTTTTGGCATTTTGGCAGAGGGGGAAGATTCCTGCTTGGGTAGCACAGACTCCATGTAGCAGCTACTTGAATTTGACCTGTATTGCTACTAACAGTTCAGCTTTAAAAGGTTTTTCTGCATAATTTTTCTTTAAAAAAAAAAAAAAAAAAAAGCACAACAAAACAACTCAAAGCTTCAAAAACAGACAGGGCTTCTATTTTGGCTCGAATGTATAAAGTTGTGAAGCCTAATAAAGAGTCTTAACCTCTGTGAAAGAAGACTTTTCTAAGAGATAGAGCCCCAACCCTCCTCTAATGGCAGCGTTTCTACAGTCTGAGAAAAGGCTATTAGGAAGATACTGCCTTGCAGTGCTATAAAAATGAGTTAAAAGCCATTTTGCTGCCAGGTATTTTATATCTTCAGCTACTCTGAAAGAAACCTGTCGCCTCTTATAAATTTGAGAGAGGGAAACATGTGCAACACATCTTTATAGGGAGAAAATGAAAAAGGAGAGGTTGCTTGATGTATTATATATAGTATCACCCACAGGTTTCAGTATATGAAAATGCTATTAAATATTTAAAGTGTTATTATGTGTGCTCCTTAATACCAAGTGATGCAAGATCAGCTGTGCATGAAAAATAAGGACATTATCAAAGGGAACTGCACCTACCGAAGGTATTGTCTGACTAATGGATTTGCTGCCCTTGTGTCCTTGGACATCTTTTCCCTCTCACTCCTGATCTTGGGTGTTTAGTTGTCTGCAATGGACACCCTTTGGCCTGAGGCTTCTCTGCCTTTGCTGAAGTCAGACTTTCAGGAGTAGGCTGGCTACGTGCACAGATCCATGTGCTCTCCCTGGATGTGTTACCCTGCAGTATTTCACCTGGGAGGGCTCTGCAGGGCTGACCAGCTTTGACACAGTGGCAAGCAAGGGTGCTGTGTCTGTGCCATGGCGTGCACGTGGATGTGCTTTGGAATTCCTGCTCACTCTTGATTAGCTCTGCTTGCTTTACCTGGGTCACACGTTTGACTCAGGAGTTTATTTCCTATTTCAGGGGAGCAACTTTGTGGGTAGATAATCATTAGTCAGGTGTCTGCAAAGTACATTCCCATTCCCAACCCTTTTGTCATTTAAACAGCAGCCATTCTGACACAGCTGTAGCCCCAAGGGAACAAAGAGCTGCCAGGACCTCTCAAGGAAGCTGTCTAATCTCTCTACACCTCCATCTGCCCCATTCTCACATCAGTGAGCAAGAGAAAGCTCTATGTTCTTCTGTGGCAACCAGTTTAACCCACCACAGCTTATACAAAGTGATAGATGCAGAGAAAAGGTTGCACTTGGAAACTCTGCTCCAAAGACCCTCTAAACCATCCTGGCTGGCTGTGCCAAAACAGCTCTGGAGGACACCTAAAATACATCCAGCTGTCACTGCTGCACCAAACCCCGAAGGGCTGGGCCTGATTGAACAGCACAGTCCAACAGCCAGTCCAAAGGATGGGAGCAGTCACCCAGTGAAGAGAATTCACAGGCTCACTGGTAACTGTTTAACAGCTCAGTAATTAAGGAATATAGAGATCTTCAAATCCTCAGGCAATAAAACACCCTAATATTTGTCTAAACTCAGGGATCTGCTCGTTATTAGTGTAACTGCCACAGTTTGTGATCCATTAGTGCACTATTTTATACAAAACACCATAATAGCTTTGTGATTTACTCTCGCTATTTAACACCCTTTCCAACAGCAACATTTTTGGCAGTGATTTGCTTGTTGCAAGTGTTCAGTAGAGAACCATTTTGTCGCCGCCAGTAATTGCCACCTCTCCAACAATTTCAGCCTTTTAGGATCGGTTTTAAGAGAACTTTATGCAGAGCTACATATGAATATTCATCAAGTATTGTAATACAAATATGACTGGTGGAGTACAATAGATCAGATTGAGAGAAAAAGATCCTTACTCGTTACAGTATACTTCTAAAATATAAAAGGAATTATTACTAGTGTACTTCAGATACAAAAAGCAAAGGCACCTGGGTTTCTATCAAACTTATTCTCAGAGTCTTTGTAGTGTCATTCTGGCATATATTATTTTTAGGTGGCACTTACATGTTTATTTTACTCCAGGTTCAACCTAAAAGCTTCCTTTCACCTAAAAGCTTCCTTAAAGACAATAAAATCAGAAGCCAGTGCAAGCCTTGCTAGTCAGCAGGCATTTACAGCAGACAAGTCTTACACAGGAGAAGTGTGGGAGAAAACATGGATAACCAGAGCTTGTTTCCATAAGCAGGACAACTTTCCCAACTGTTTAATTGGGCTGTGCCACACACAGGACAAACCCCCGACAAATGTGTTTTGAAAGGCACAAAAATGGTGTTTGTAGAACCAGAACTCGTGCAAAAGGACCAACTTCAGATCAGTAAATTCCACAGTTTGCAAGACTATGAGAAGCTGACAAGGGCAGAAATATGGAGATAAAGCATATGTAGTAATCCCTGCACATACAGCCCTTGGAATGTCATACAGAGAAGAAAGCAGGAGCATTTACCACAAGTAGTCTTTTAGATCTCTCACCACTAAAATTGATTTGCCACAGGAGAAAAACCAAGACCCAGCCAAGTGATATGAACTGGTACAAAGCAGCAGAGCAACACTAAGGGACAATCTCCCTCCTTATTGGGTGCAAGGGGAAAAGTGATGGAGGATGAGGACAAGGCCGAGGTTTTTCAGTGTCTTTTTTGCCTCAGTCTTTAATGCTAACAGCAGCTGCTCTGGAAGACAGGGAGCAGAATGAAGCCCCCATAATCCAAGGAAAACCAGCCAGTGATCTGCTCCAGCACTCAGACACACACAGGTCCATGGGATCCACCCGAGGGGATGAGGGAGCTGATGAGGCTGTGGCTGATCCCTCTAAGGTACTATTTCTGTTTCATATCATTTATCAGCACGATATGACCAACTGGCAAAGGAACACCAGCAAGATTACAGATAGTCCTGCTCTGCCCTCTGCCACTGAGGACACTCATTTTATTCCCTACTTCATATGTTTATGCTGGCATGAATAAGCAAAGCAGTCTAATACACAAGTGATTTAACCTTTCTCCTTCTTAAGCAAATCATTTTAAGACATAATTACAAGTAAACATTTAAAATTCGCTCAGAGTGTAAACAGCTTAAACATATAAATACACAATTAATGCTGAATGGTTTTTTTCCATTAGATACTTCTGAACTTACATCACAGAGAGTAAAGACAAATTCAGTTTCTGAATCCATTTCAGTGCCATTTGAAGAGACAGAAAATTTTCCTCTGAAATTTGTTCTCATGACATGATTTAAATAAACACAGAACTTGCTGTAATTGCTGTAAGACAGCTAAAAATAATGAAGTGCCTGTGTGTATCTAAGCGGAATGAAGCAAGCACTGGACCACATCTGCACATGCCCTGTGCTTGTAATTGGATCAAGACTGACACAAGACCTCTGATCCCAGTTTGGGGTCCCCTAAGAGGTCCAGAAGTTCATGAATACTCAGTGCCAAAATAGCCAAAGGGAAGCCCCAGGTATTTACCTGCCTAGACTGCAACAGAGGAATTGAGCTCTGATCTGCATGCTGAGCTATTCTTTGAGAAACACGGCTAAATCAACTATTCAACATCGGATTCAACATCCTACCTTCCTCAAGGAGGAGGGCAAGCAGCTATAATTCAACCTAAGTTTGCTTTAAAACACTGAGTTCTAAAAGACTTCCCGACTTCCACATTCCAGTGGCTGTTTTCAGTAGTGACACATCAGAAAAACCACACTGCAGGATGGGAGGCCAAACCAGAACACTGTTCTTCTAACTTGAGGCGGATACAGGCATTTATAAACAAACCTGAATTAGTTGAGGTGACTTATATTGCAGGCAGCGAAGAGGGAAATCATGATTGATTAATTTTGGGGGGTAAAAAGCTACAGATTTTGCTCAGTGACCTTTCTGTGCAGCCCAGCCTGTTTTGAGCTGCTAAGTATCACCAGACTTAACATCAAGTTTATCACCAAGTTGTGATGTCTCCTGTATCCGTGCGGTGTTTCAATATCTAAGGATGTATTATTGATGCTGACAGCAGAATGGGAACTTCCCTCGCCTTCCTATAGAATATCTAGTGGCCACTTCGAGGTGGTTTTTGTACCAGGCATGCAAAGCTGAGAATCCAGCAAACAGTCTTCCCTTGCAGCCACGCTCCGAGGCCTTTTCCCCCCCCCCCCCCCAGCTTTCTTTTATCCACTCAAGTGAATGTCTGCCTTGTTCTCAGGATGCCTGCTCCTCACACAAGTGCCTGAAAAGCTTTGGGAATGAATGCTAAGTGGCATGTGAGATCATCTTGAGTGAGAGATTGAGCCTGAAAGCTCTCCAGAAGCTCCGACTTCCTCTCCGAGCAGGAGAATATGAAATATGTCGGCCCCAGCTACTCTGACCACTCATTTATGCTAATGGGCTTTGATGGGAACATCTCTCATCAACAGTTTTTAATGCCTCTGAAGAGTGTCTCAGATTCTGAACAGGCCTAATAGTGTGGGGAACTGAAAGATATCCAGATGAATTATGCCCTCTCAGGATCATTATCCTGCCATTCCCTCCTTGTTCCAACAGTATCTTGTGTTAGAGAAACCCCAAATGCACATCGGAGCCTGAGCCATTCCGAGACCCTTTTAGCTCTCATTAGACCTTGGTTTATTCTGCCCGTACAATTTACTCTGAAATCTGATATGTGGGGAAACAGGGATGGGACCTCAATGTGAATATCAACAGCCACAGCAATTTTGATTAGAATAAAGGGCATTTGTGAGGAAAAGCCATTCATTCCTTAGAACATCCAATGTTCTCCCAGAGTGAAAAAGCAACTGCCTCAATGAAACATTGAGATAGATCCCAATCTATCTAGATAGAATCCCTGGTTTGTGCTTCCCCAATTTTCCAAAGATACATTGAATTCCAAGTGAAATAGAGTTTCTGGGAGACTTCCCAAAAAGCTCTTTTCTCACACAATTTCATAGATGAAAAGGGAGGAAGAAAGTTCAGAGGAGCAGGCAGAAATGATATATAGCACTTACTAGTGTTTATAAAAAAGTAGAAACCATGAGAGAAGCAAAGGGACAAAGAATGTAATCTCTTAAAAAAAGCAGTAAGGTCAGAAGAATCCACGCACAATAAGATCTTAACCAGAGATCTTTAGAAAATTAAAAAAATTACACCAAACTAAACCCCTGAGACAACAAACTTTCTGCTTCCTGAAGGCAGAAAGATGCTGGTGAAAAAAAAAAAATAAACCCCAAACCAGTCAGGTAATTTCGGAAAGCTCAGCAAAAGCAGCAGATGTAACAGTATACAAAGGACGGGTTGTGCATGTAATGCAGAAAACATAACAAAGAGCTGAGTGCCACTTAAATTGTGTCTGGTGCTCCTTACTCAATGGCTCTAATGCTCCACCAGAGATTGGAAAACACTGATTTAGATGTGGGTTAGATCAGACAAGTCCATGCCATCAGGTCTGATCACACTCGTTCAACTCTCCCTGATATTGAAACAATAATAAATGAGAATACCAGTGGCAAGTGAAATCACCCAGAGAGAGGAAACCCCCAGATCTTCACAGCCATGCTGGTTCTGAGCCTACAGCAGCGTGGTTTGGGAAATGAGCTGGTTTTAAGTAACAAGCTCCAGAGGGTTTCCAAAGCACTCCAGTTGCTCCCTGAGAAAGGCAGGGCTGCTGGGGGCAAGCACCAGAGGAATGGAGCCCTGCAGGCTCCTCATCTAAAGCTGGGCCCACTTGTCCAGTGCAGGGCTGCCAGTGTGCTCAGTCAAGCCAGAACTGCCTTCTTCCCAGGAAAGAAGGGAGACTGGCTTAATAAGAGGTGCATTCCTATGGTCATAGGTAATTAGCAAACAGAAAACCATCCGAAGGTTTTGGCAAGCCCAGGCAATAATGACTCACAACAACAGCTTCTTTAGCCAAGAAACTTTCTCTACCTCTTCAGTTCCTCCTTTCTGTTACGTCCAGAGCGGTTGTCAACTTTTCACTCGGTTGCCCTGCAATTGTGGTCTGTGTTTGGAGAGGACAAAAGTTAATCGAGGGGGGTAAATCGATACAGACCAAATAAAACTCCACTCCCCTGACAGCTGCGGGTCCTTGGTAAGCAACAGCAGGATGATCTCAGAGTAAGTCCTGATGACAGGATGCTTCCATTTCATATTTATTTGTTCATCTCTGTCATCATACTACAACTCCAGGCTCCACTCCTGGATTCTGCCAACCCGTTCCTTATTTCAGCGACTGATTTTTGGAGATAAAGGAAGGCCTAATAAATGGATCACAAGACTAACAGTAAACAATTTGAGGTTTAATCCTGGTTTAGCTTTGAAAAAGAACCACACTTCTCGTAACTCTGTGTCACACCTGTGACAACAGTTGTGCTCTGTAGATGTGCAAGGGTTAATTAGTTACAACTCCCCTTGAAAAATATAAAATGCTACCTGAGTGCTAAATGCCATAAATTCCTCCCATAATGAACTGGCGTAATTCCTAGACTTGATTACAACTTGTCCAAAAACTATGCATAATTCATATTGTACACAGAAAGGTCCATCATCCATTAGCTGTGACCTTGAGAACAGATATTAGCCTAAGTAATCCACTAAGTATTTTGCTCTCTCTAAAATGGCCCAGAATTAATAGACTGTAAAATACATATCTTTATTCTGCCCTACCTTTGCTTGCACTTAGTATGGCAATAAAAGTTGAGCATGAATTATGAAAGGCTCACATGCCATGAGAGAAAATTGGCATTCAGTCTGTTCAGACAAAATGCCAAAATAGTTAATAATTTGAGTAACAGCACTGCTCTGATTATGAAGGTGTATTTCAATACTGTATAGCAATGCAGCTTGAGAGCCTCATTGGAGTTAACAAGTTACCACATTCTTAGAAAGGGTATCATCATTTTTGCAAAGAAGAAAAAGAAAGGATAAAGTTAATTAAACTGCCCAAGATGAAATAAGGGCCAGGCTGAGCTAAAAGAAAAAAATGTGATCAGTGTCCCAAGATGCTGGTTAACAGTCACACCTCCATCTATCTTATCAAAGGATATCCTTTCTGATATAGTTCTTACTTTATCTTATTTGGCAGGAATTAAAGTCTCCAGAGTGGTCACACGGAGATGCACAACTCTGAAGGAAGCAGATATTAGGATTGGGAGGAAATAGCTGTTCATATTATAAATTCAGACAGCTCAGTGGAAGAGCAGTAAAAGGAGACAAAACACCAGACTGAGTTTGCAACAGGAACATAAATGTTTGTGAGAACAAGTCTCCAGCAATGGCTTCCCTGGAATATCAAGGTCAATCAAAAAAAGCAATCCTGGAAGAGAGGAAACAGTCATGGAAGCCCTGATTTTATTTCACTTGCATGACAAAAAAATTTAAAAATCTGATGCCTCAATCATGCACAGTAACTCTTGTGATTATGGTGGCAGACAATAAGTACTCTGGCTGCTGGGAAGGACTCTTGGTTTCTAAAAATCAGAGCACAGACATTTGTGGAGCCACACAGCAGGTATATTTTCTCAGCCAACTTAAATTTCTCTTCCTAGGGGGAGATTTTGCTGTCTCAGCTTCAGCTCTGGGCTCCTTTCAGTGAGTGACAGTCCCTTAGGACTCTCATCCACACTGGCAGAAAAAAAAAAAGAACACCAGGTCACAGAAGGCTCATCTTTACCACTCAAACTCATCTCATGGATTTCAGGAAGCAAGTCATTCTGAGCCCCTGGAAAAGAAGAGCAGGACATGGAAATCCTCCTTCCAACCTCACAGTCCTTTAACTCCCACACACCTGCCCGTTCCTGTCCTGTCAGCAGAAATGGTTTGGGAATGAAGCGGCCTCCTGCACTTCCCTGCTCACCTCAGTTTGTTACTAAGGAGTTCGCAGCTGCTCCAAGCTTAGATTGAGGATGACAAGCCAGAAGAGGAAGAAATAATTGATTTAGGCTGGTCTGTCTCAGGCCCTTTCTAAATTACAGCTGGACTGGTGCTACTCGCAGGGTGCCCTGAGTGTGCAGCTCTTTGCTGTTTGCCACCAAGGCAATTAATCCCTCAGGGCTGTTTCATCCTTGGCTTCTCTGAGGATTCCAGAAAGAGTCAGGTAGTGCCAACTACACAGCTCCGCTGGGGTATGCCAGAGCAAGGATTTCACTCTCACTGTTGACTATCAAACAATACTTTAATTTACTTACAGCATCTCAGTTCAAACAAGGGCTAAGAGGAGGCACTGGGGAACTCTGCTCACCCCGTGAGCTGCTCTGAGTCACTCAGACTGCTCTGATCCCTGCATCAGAACTGTTTGTAAATCCCAGCTTTATTAACATGCATCTGGTGAAAACTTGGCAGGCAACTTAGCCCAGAGGCAAAAAAAAAAAAAAAAAAATCTATTTAATCCTTGGAACATTTGCAGTCTCCAGACAGCTGACCAAATGAATGCTAAGCTGCTTTTCCTAAAGACACATTTATTGGCAGTCTCCAAAGGGTTAAGGGCTAGATCTAACTGCTAATAAAGTTGAATAAAATATTCTCAAAGGAATTAGTGGGAATTGTTTCAGGCTGCAAACTCAGTTAAATCAGTTTTTAATTAAGCAATATTTAATAAATAACATCTAAAACAACTGTGCTGCTTCCTTAAGGCTTACTAACGAAAGGCTGATTTTTAAAGGTACTTTTTTTGCAGACTCTGGCTGCAACATAGAGGAGGCTGGACAGTAGAATAAAGTACTTATTGTAGTGAGATCAACCTTGCTGTGATAGCTTTGATTTCAGTTGAGTTATGCCAGGTTTGCAGCAGATGAGAATATCTGAACGTTCTATAGTACTCTGAGCTGCTCTCAGTGCAGCAATGCAAGGGGTTCTTCCTTCCCCAGACTCCCAAACTGGTGCATTTTCAAATGCACCATGTGGAGACTTTTAAGCCCTCGGATCCTGGAGTGGCTTTGTTCCATCTGCAGGTGCCTGGCAGAGCGCAGCTCCACCGCACCGACGGGGCCGATGGGCATTCCAGGAATACAAACGACAGGGATTTACTTGCATTTCACACTTGTCTCCGTGTCACAAAGCAGATACTCCTCCCGTCCTCACGTGCCCAGGGTTGTGTGCAATTTCCTTCTGACTCAGCCCTTGTGAAAGGCATCACGGACCTCCCTGACAAAGCAGATGGCATGTTTATTTATAAAGCTCTGCTCGGAGATGTGCTGCCTGAGAACACGCCTGTCCAGCAATGGGGTGGTCTGCAGGCACAAAATCGCCTGAATGTGGTGGGAAGTGGAGATGAAATGCAGCCAGGTTCCAGTTCCCTTCCTTACTCCAGCTCAGTCCCACTCAAGTGAGCTCCTCAGCCTGTCCCACACCTGGATCCCCAGCCAGCCCTGTGTGCTAATTCCAGCATATCCCAATCCCTCGCCCTCGTCATCCCTACTGCTCTCACTTGTGAGTCACCACCATTCTCAGCTCCGCTCCAACCTCCCTGATTGGGACAATTGCTGAAGGAAATGGGATTGTGATCCTGGAAGCCAGGATGCTGCCCTGCTCATGTGAGCTGCCGCCAGCAATTCCTTTTGGGGCAGCAATCAACTGAGGAGTTCATTAGTGCAACTAAAGCAATGATCTGTAGACAACAAACACCAGCAGAGCAAAGTCCTGCAGCCCAAGTGGCTGGACTGATGCTGCTCTTCCCAACTGGGGTGGAACAAGCACCATGGAATCTCAGGGATCGTCTTACTTTTTGTTTTCTATTTACACAGATCCTTGATGTCAGGGCCTAGAGGATATCACTGCCCCCTAAATTCTAAAGGCTGGTGAGCTCTGTGAAGAAAGCAGAGCTGTTGAGGCGGCTCCCAGCTAAGACATGTTGGGGGGGGGTACAAAGGCATTTTTTATTGGCATTTTCAACTTCAATAATTAATTAGCAGTCCAATTACCCCAAAGAAAATAATCTTTACATCAGCTTTAGTTGTGTGGCCAAGGCACTCTAAAAAGGATCCTGCTCCTGCAGCAGCAGGGCCACAGCAGAGCTTCCACGATAAACAAGACATCAGTGGGGCCATTTCTGTCTGTCTTCCTAACAGAAAGGGTTACTTGGAACACGTTCTGCCCAAGAAAAAAGTCAAGCAGGTTTTTTTACCCAATGCCAGTAGTACTTTTTCTCCTGCTCACAGGTTCTTAGGCAGTTTGCTTGCAACCATCTTTAAAAAAAAAAAGGCAAAACACCCCCAGATGATTTCTACTCCTGGGAAGAATAGTGGACATTGAGCTCTTTTCTATGACAGAATAGCTGGGAAAGCACAACAAAAAGGAAAGGTCCACAGTGGAGGGTGTGACAAGCTGCAGGCTTTGTAAATGGTGTCTGAAGGACTGCCTATCGCTGCTGAAATGCACTCTCATTCACTTTGGAAGCTGAAATGCTGATCCCACATCTAAACCAGTATCCTCATAGCCCACACACAAACCTGGGAGCGTCCTGGAGGCAACACCTCGGGATGTCCCAGGTGCAATGCCTTGGAAAGGGATAAATGTTGTGGAAACAGGCCAAAATGACCCCACAAGATTCCTGCCAACACCAGGCAGCACTCATAGGTTGGTTGAGTAAGCACTGCTGGGTATAGAAGACATCACAGCAACTCAACAGTGACATGGCAGAAGTGAAAAAATGGGGCCTCAACATCAGCAAAACCAGCAACATTTTCCACAGCACCACTCGCATTAAAGGCTCACTGAAAAGGGAGAAAGTGTTTGTCAGACATATTAGTGTGA
Organism: Empidonax traillii; assembly: GCF_003031625.1. NCBI lineage: Eukaryota > Metazoa > Chordata > Aves > Passeriformes > Tyrannidae > Empidonax > Empidonax traillii. The sequence continues at coordinate 382,520 of NW_020955807.1, forward strand.
CAGTTGGGTATCTTGGAGAAAAATGCATTAAAAGCAGCCTCAGAGCATGAAGCAGGAACTACACACACAGCTTCATCTCTGAATTTCTATCAGCTGCTAAATGTGCTACATCCTGGGAAAGTTATGATTTGAAATGGGTGAAAATCAAACAAAATTTACGTAACTCCAAACTCAAATAGTGCAGATTCACGCTCTGTATTTTTATCTAGCAGTTCCTGAACGCAGCCAATGAATAATCTCATGCTAGGATGGCTTCATACGTGTTTTCCACTGAAGACAATTGAAGTGTTCAAGAACAAGTTTTCTCCCCCTCACAATGAGGCTTGTGGAAGATAAGCAGTTTTAATAAGAGTCCCCAAAGAGCAATCTTCTTCCTTTGCAAAAAAAATGTGAGATCTTAACATCAGATGAAAATTAACTGCACGCAAATGTGTGATGCAACCCCAGGATTCAGCTCACTCCCCTTGTGTAGAGGTGCAGCTGATTTTTCTCCCCTTCTAGGTAGTCAGCAAATGCCTTTGAAGTCTGCTAATGCTTCAGCTGGGATTTTAGGATTTGAGGTTAGCAAGTGAACACATCTTGGAAGAGGGCTTGAATCACTGAAGAGATTAACTTTGTCCATCCAAACAGCCCCGAGCCTTCACACTGAGCTTTTAAACTCGTGAAATGGGGAAAAAGAAAAATCAAAATAAGATAAAATACTTGCCACACGGAAATAATTGATAATACACTGACAGCACAAAACTCTATCTTTAACAACTGGGTTAGTAAAATCATGTGCTGGGAGTGAAGACAGAGAGGCCAGGCTAAAATACTCCCCAGGCTGGGAAGAGGAGTGTTAGAAAAGCCAGGCAAAGTCTCCATGGCCTGGGTTCAGCTGATCTCACCCACAACAGCCACTGCACTGCTGGCCAGCAGTTCTGAGCTGCTCAGAGGAAACTGGATGGGAAGAGGGCAGCCAAGAGGATAAGGAGGATTCATTCAGAATGCACATTTTATCTTTTTACTCCCCAAACTCACTTTCAAACTATAACATCTACACTTAAGAGATAAAGGTGAAGCTGCAGAGAAGAGCCAAAATCCATTAGTACCATGAGTGCTTCCAATTTTAGTAGTAACAAGCAGGGCCTGTGCATACAGAGGTTAGCTAAACTGTTATTTTAAGGACTCGCTGTCCTTAGTGGAAAATTAATAGAGCAAGTGTCAAAAGCCTTTCGTGATTCTAAAAATTAGAACAGTGTCTCCACTGGGTATCCATCCTGCACAGAGAGCCTTCACCTACTGAAATATGAGGGGTGAAAGTACTGACATGGGAAAAGTGAAGTTTATTCAGCACAGTTGTCCTGAAATCCTATCATCTACACACCTCAATCACACAAGGCATTTGCTGATCCTTCTGGCTACTCAGAGCATCACAGTTCCTCTGCTCAAGCCGCTTACATCATTCCCAGCAGTAGAAAACTTAAAATACAGTCACTCAGAAAGAGAGAATCACAACACTTGGAAAACCTTCCTTTCTGGAGAGAGGAAGAGGGGGCATAAGTAGTTATTAGAGCTGCAGAAGAAAACAGTGGAGAGAGGGGGAACAAAGTCGGCACATCTGCCAAACGTGAACTTCAAAGCAGAAATCCCCAACCTGAAGTACTCAATTGTGTCAGGCACCGAAAGCTTTGCTAATCTTTTTTGGGGATCACCCAGGTGTGTTTGAAGGTACAGTTATGTTTACAGCATGCATGGCTTGGAAGAACACTCAGTGCTGCTTCTCTCTGTCCAACTTGGCTTCTGCAGGAAGCTGAACACGTTTGTCAGTCAATCCCTGAGCTGCAGTGGCAGCTTTCCCTGGTTGTCCAGCCCACCACATCCACAATTATTTTAGGACTGCAGCTCCCACTCTCCCGTGGGTGGCTTGCCCAAGCCACAAACTCACAGTGCCACCTATTGCACGGGTTGTGCTGCAGACACGGGGTGGGGCTGCTTCAGCAGGACCCTTTAGTGCAGGTGCAGTGCTGTGTAAACCAATATTTGGCTTCCAGAGCTGGCACAGGCTTGGAAATAGAGCCCAGCCCCAGCTTGGATCGGGCAGGGGTTGTTCCCTCCAGTTTTAACCAATTCCACTGTTCTCGTGTGAGTTGTGGCAGAAGCCACTCAGTCCCTTGGCACTGCTGTCCCCAGCGTGTTCCCCAGGGACAGGGCCACTTGGGCACAGCATCCTGCTCAAACATCAGACAGGGAAACGCTGCACATTCCTGCCCAGTTTGACACACACCTTGCTTTTCCAGCTGTCTGTTAGAGACGAGAACTCAAAGACAAATTAAAGAGAAAGGAACGCTGAGTCTTTTCAGCACCACAGTGAGAGGCTCACATGGCTTCAGCCACTATTGCAGTGACAGAAAAGAAGGAAAAAGCCTTTCCTGGGCTGGGACAGACTAAGGATGTCCTGCTGTCTCCCAAATCAGCCCCTCGTGGCTGTTGCCGCCACTGTTGTCACACCTCAAGGTTGCTCAGTCAGCATCCCAAGGGCCATAATGCCTTCAGGCATAACCCTGCACAACAACCAAACAGCACAGGGTCCTATTGTCAGAAAGTCAAATAAAAAACAAACAAACAAACAAAACCAACCGAGTTCTCTCCTTTATGGAAACTGTCAACTTCAAGGTTACATCTATCATAAAGTATTAAGTAGCCAATGTAATCATATTTTGAATCTTATTTAAGCTTCTCTGGCAGAATTAAAAGCATTTTAATATTTTTTCTTGCCTGTCTGTACCCCTCAGCCACTGACACCAGTCAAAACTGACTGAAGAGTAAACTTAAATATTACTAATTGTTCATATTGCTATTGTTAATATTGTATTTTGGCAAATGAATACTTCATAAAGTTCTGTACAACAGGTTCCAAATGGTTTCTCAGACTCCTGTGTTTCCTTCATCTTTCCTCAACACTTAAGGAGAAACAAGTAGAAATGTTCTATTATGGTACATTAGACTTTACCCATAAAGTTAATCTCACTCTGATCATACACATCAACTAACTTAAATATTATGGTTAAATCTTCTTTCCTGTTCCAGGATGCAAAAAAGGCCCATACTATTTTAATCAGCTTGAATCAGCCCATGTGTGTCACCCAGCTTCTGATAGTAATTAGTGCTTTATTTTAACATCTGATCAGACAAGAGGACAAGACTCTCTAGGCTGGGTGTTCCTCAGTGAGTCTTTTATCTCTTTTCATGCATCATCTCTGCAATAACGCATAGTCTGATATTTTAATAGCAAGCGTAACGCTGCTGGTGCAAGTGCACTGCACAAGGAAAGGACATTTCATTTCTCACAACTGCTTGGATGTTCGAGTCCAAGTGCCAGCATCACACACAGCTGCACTTCAAACCCCACCTTGCTGTGATTACGCAAACAATCTGATCCCAAAACAATGAAACCAGCAACATGCCCGCTTCTGGAAAGTAAGCCTGTTTGAAAGTTAACCTTGAAAAGTTTCACAACTAATTGGAATGAGGTTTCTATTTAGCAGCTGAAGCACTTTCCCCTAAATGCCATCATGCCAAATGTGATCCCTGTTGCCTTTCTAGAGGCAGAGAGCTCCTGACTGTAAAATAAGGGAGGGATCCAGAGGCCGTAGCGTGCTGCAGAATGGATCCCAGGAGAAACTAAAGCTTCCTGTGGATGTGGAAACCAGAATATGTTTCCCCCCCCATCCAACAGCAGTAACTTTGCATCCCAGGGATGCTCTGCACTTTCACTGCTAAATTAAAAACCCAGGCTGGCTGAGCGCGCGATGGAATTGCTCGATACCAAGGAACAGCACACACATTCTTTGGGATCTTAAAATAATCTCCCAAGGGAACATTGTGGTTCTTCTTTGAGGCTGAAGACTCCATGAATGCCAAATAAAGTTTCCATGTACTGACTAATCCACTAGCTATCCATCATTCTGCAGGCCTGCTTCCAGTTCTAACTCCCTTTGTTTTTTTTCTTGGCCTGCCTGAACCACTCGTTGTCCTACACAGGCACCAATGAAAACAGGTTTTCCTCTTGGGAAAAATCCTACTAAAAGCCATCTTTCAGTAGCCTCTCCTCCTTTAGAGCACACAGAGCTGCCCTGCCTTCAGTGTTTTCCATCTGAGCTGTTCTAGGCATTCACATCCAATTCTGGACTGGATTTCTCCATATGTAGCTGGGAACAAGTGAGGTGTAATAACCTGGAAAAAAAACACTTCCTAATTGTTAATCATGCACATGGAATCAAATTGCTCCTATTTCTATGTAATTCTAGTTAAAGGACTGTCATACAACTAACAGTGACTTGAGTTAAATAAGTCCACACTATGATAAAAACATACACCACTGAATAGTGCCACTGTCCAGATTTTTTCTTCCTGATGTGACTCAGAGGGCAGAAAGTTTATCAGAAGGCAAATCTTTCAAGGGAAAGCCACATCATTACATGAAATCTTTCCTGGAGACTTTTTTGGCAGAAATCTCAGTTCCTGAGCAAGCAGTCAATGCTGGAACGTGATAAATATCAGCCCAAAATGAAAATACAGGGGAAAGTTCCACTACACTGCTCTGATTATGTAGAAGAGCAGGGAGAAACATTTCTGAGGCACTTGGATGACAATTCACAGCTGAAATACGTCATCTAGGGAGGAGATGTTTTTACCAAATCTCAGCTTCCCTTGTGAAGAAGATAGGCCTACTTCACTGACCTTCAAAGCACTAATTTAATCATTGCAGTTTGGGACTGTACATTTCCTATAAAGGGATTTTTAAACTTCAAAAGAGTTCATCACTGTCATCTCTGCACGAGCCCAAAAAACACCAATAAGACTCACTTTCAAGCTCCACACCACTAAAACTTCACAATCCTTTTGAGGTCTAATGGATTACAAGGCCAAAAATTCAGAGGGTGGCAGCAAATATTAGTTTTTAATCTTTTCAGAGATGGTAAAAATTCAGGTGAACTGTGATATAAAACACTGGCAGGGCAATAGCAAATTTAGAGCTGCAACTGTTGCCCTAAAGTTCCTGCCAGGTGATATCCCGGTTTCACAAGGACCAAGAAGAGCAAAGAATATCCAAAATACGGACAGCAGGCAGCAAGCAAGATGCCCAACGTTAATCTGATTTTTGTGCTGCAGTCACCTGCATCCCGGGCTGGTGGCCAAGCACAGGGAAGAGCCTCACAGATAAACACATGACTTAGAAATTAAAGACCCAGCCGCTGGCCCACAGCACCTTCTCCCTCTAGGAATGCAAACCGGGGGAATTAATTTAGCTGGCTGAGCCCAAGGTCAGCTCTTTGCTGATGGGAGTGGCTGGGAAGAAAGCTGGAAATGAGGACTTGCACTTCCTTTTCTCAAGCATTGATTTTAAGCTGAGACTTTGCTGCTGGCCCTGCCTCTGTGCCCATATATCTCCAGGACTCTGAGCAGGGATGGGCTCAAATGCTTTAACCAAAACAACATTTATTCACTCAAGTTGGGAAAAAAAATTAATATTTGGATATTCCCATTTATGCACATAAATTAATATATACAATTAAAATAGTTCTGTGCCCTTCTCCAAAGATAATGTGATGTGTTAAAGAGAATTGTTTCTCTAGGATGTGACAGGCCAGACTTGCATCTCTGGCTTTATTTCTCCTTGGATATTCCAAGGCAGCATCCCTCTCCTTTCCAATTCTTACTCCTTCTTAATGGCTTCTCCACTTTTTGTAATGCAGGTTCATCAGCATATCAAGCACAGCTGATGGCAGTGAATATGCAAAAAGTAGACTAAAAGGAAAAAAATTGGCATTTTTTTAGAGCTCCTTTTATTTCAACATCTGGATTTGACTGGAGTGGATGTTTCTCTCCCGTGAACTCAGCGTTTCAGCATGACTATCACTCCCAGACTGCTCGTGTGAGAACATCCCACTGAGGGAACAAGTGACTATTTGTCTTTAATAACAATAAAGATTGGATTGCATGGAGCAATCTGGGCTGAATTGTGCCATCCATTTCCAGGAGGGGAGCTGAAAAAACTCATTCCTTTTCCCAAGGAGTTTCTGGTTCTCAGAAGATGAAGGTCCTAGCACAGTCATTCAGGAAATGCACTCTTACATTTACCCAAAAAGTTCATTGCCATTATCAGAGAAAGCTGTTTAAAAAGTGATGGATTTCCAGAGGATGCTTTGAGCATTTATGTGTCAATGAAAGAAACCTGGAAAACAGCTTTCCTAGTATTTAAATAAAGTTACCCTATAGTGAAGCTTTCAAAAATGATTTCTAATTAAGTTGTTTCAAGAACAATTAGAGCTCAGTTAGGATACTGTCCACAGACTATCACAATACTGAAAGATTACCTTAAAATATGAAGAAACCCCTTAAAAATGCCAGATGATTGTGTCACTGCCAGTTAGCAATCCTCTTTCCTAAATGAAAAGCACAAGATATAAATACAATGACAGTAAGACCTTTGGAAGTACAGAATTCTTTTCTTACTCATCTTTTATGGAAAGCCTATCAGTGCTCCTCCAGCCATTTGGAGACAGGGAAGCAAACGCCTCCTGTCAGGAGGTGAAGGGAATTGTTCAGAACCTTTGCTCCTCATCCACCCTGCTACACCCCTGAGACAGTGGCAGCTCAGAGCACCTCTGCGAGCAATATCTTAGCAGAAAACAGGTTCATTTTAGCAGTTCTCTTCTTTTAAAATATGCACGTGCTCCACTGTAGGATCTGACATTCAAAGCTGACTGAATTATACAGTGATCTTAAGGTATTTTTAGCAACCCTTACTTTGCAGCTGGAATGTGTCTCACAAGTAGCCTGCAGAAGCTTTACAGCTCACAACTTACTGCAATCACCAATATTTTTTTGTCTCCTTCATGCCCTTGTGTAACAGATTGAAAGCCAACCGTGCTTGATTTAAAAAACACAATTAAATGAAGAAGCCAACTTGACACAGGAAAATGCTCCATCTCCAGTGCTCAGCCTGAGTACCTTTTAATACCTGGCAAAGAGCCCAATCCTCTCGGGTCTCGAGGAGACACAGGATCGAAAGCGCTCATTATTCACAGAGCATTTTAAACACAGTTCATATCCACAGGAGTTCTTCACCCACTCTTGGGGGCTGGAAGAGGAACTGGAAGGGCTGCCTGTTCCTATTATCTCCCTGCCCCTGGCTGGTCACCTCAGAGGAAAAGAAACAGCCAAGGATTCTTTTTTCCTGCTTCCAGGAACATCGTGGGAGCAGCTGGTAGCAGGGAGTAAAGGGGACATTTTCATTCCTCCCAACCTGTCCCCTTGCCTTGCACACAGTTTTCATGTTACTTTTTTTTTTTAGCATTTTTTTCTTTCCCCCCAATTCATTGCAATCAAGGTATTGCATTAAGAAGCAATGCTTTGACAAGAAAAGTCAAGGCAAGACTATAGAACTGTTCTTTTTTAAATAATGGTCAAAGTCCCAATTCATTTTAGCGAGGAAGTCTGAGTTTTAACCTGGTAATTAATGGAGATGATTCCAGAAAGAGAACTCCTTTTTCATACAGTGCAGTGACAAATCTTGTTTCCATAAATGAGGTGAGAAGGCTTGTGAGCGTGCTGCCAAGTTTCAGCCAGCAGAGATTGTTAAACACCAAGGCCTCCGAGAAGTAATTTTATTTCCCATATTTATGTACAGCTGAGTTTCCTCCAGGCCACAGAACAAACTGACTGTCAAAAGCTTCAACCTCCAAAATCCACACACAGCACATTTTGCTTTATTCAATTTATTCCCCTTGTTTTAAAAAACAAGGAAAAAGTGCTGCTAAAGATGCAGATGATTCAGTTTGTGTAGTTTTAATAGTTTCCCTTTTAGTTTGGATTGTCATTTATGATACATACAGGGGGAGAAGTTCATTACCTCATAGAGGCAGCAAAACCATCTCCCAAACACAAATTGGAGCAAGAGCCATCAGGAGTCCTGAGCTCAAACATGTCCCAAGAAGAAACAGCAGGTTCTTAACACACTGTTTAGGCTAAGTAAGAATTTCTGGCATTCTTTGTGGTTGAAGTCAATGGAGTTTAACTGCAATGCAAGACCTGCATGGAACTTTTCCCTACAGTTCCTACTCTGAAACACACGTGTGGGTAAACTGGAAAACAACCAAAAAAAGAAAGGAAAATTCAGTCAAAGTCACATGAAAATTCAGTTCTAACGTGTCTAATGGTACTGACCCCACTGCCTTGATGCCATTAAAAATGGGAGTGTTGGAAACAGATGTGCTGCAATCCGTGGAGCTCTGTCAAGGTACAGTGTGTCTGAGCACGGGGTTCATCGAGAACTCAGCATGAGAAACATCATTCCATTTACACCTGTCTTATTGCAACTGGCTCTGCACCAGAAGAGTCCCATTAGATGGCAGAAGTGATTTCTGCCCTAAAGAGGGGGGGGAAGAGAGAGAGAAAAAATATCAGTGAAGTATTCAATGAAGATTTCATTGTGGTGCATGTTTTTAAAGTGACTTGAACCCAGGTTTGCTACCACACACATTTCTCCTTCTAAATCCAAGTCAAGACAGTAAATTCCAAGACATTAAAAAGCTCAGGGCAGATGTCTCAAAGATTAGAATGCTACTGTATTTTCTGGAATCAATGGATCCTGAAAGATGTTTAGGGCTGTATTAGGGGTTTTTCTACCCCCAGAGGAGAGTACACTGAGATCTGTTCAACATGCTTTGATGTGGGCATACTGACTTACACTTCTAATTGCTAAGCTTCCTGAGTACATCTCAAAACACTTTGGGTTAGATTATATGAACTATTATAAATTAACTCTGGGCATATTTCCCTTCCAGCCCCTCTTCCCTGTACTGCTCCCAAACAAAAACAGGATGCAAATTGCACATGGCAAGCCAGGTAAAGATAAGCTGTATGAAAAGTGAAAACAAAAAACAACCAACCACAGATAATGGTTCCTGCTTTTCTCCTCAGCCATGCAGAGCTGTGTGCTGTGCAGGCACGGAAGGAGGGATGTGAAGCTCCTGACCTACATTTCCAGGACCAAAGGAAGCTGAGAAAGCCGCCTTTGCTTTGTACACACAGTCAGATCATGATGTTCTCCCAGGGACTGATGATCCCTCCCAGGAAGCCTGAGCATTTATGCATTCCAGGAAAAGGTGAGCAGTGAATGCTGCCCTTCTGCTCTGCTGGTGGTTTTCCCCTCCCACTCTACACTGATGGAAATACTGGCCCACACAGCTCTTATTGCCTTGCACTGAGTGCAGAAAAGGACATTTCTATTATTTAGAAATTACTTATTAATAAGTAATTGCTAGTTTTCCTTGAAGCACTCTGTGCTTCTATTGTCTCTCATTATAAGCCAGGGAAATGCATAATGAGTTGCCTGGTACCTGTTCCTTGCAGAGAACTGAATCTGTAGTGGCACACCCCAAAATGGTACAAATAAATAGAAGGTGCTGGACATGTTGGAACACAGATTGGAAAAATACCCAAACAAACCATCAAGCATCAGAAAACAGCTAAAGGAAAACGGACACCATCAGAGGAGCTTTTTAGCTGCAGCTGGACATGGTACTGGATAGTCTTGTCTGTGCTCACTTTTCCATGGCAGGCCAGACCAGATGATCTTTGGAGGTCCTTCCCAACCTGGGCTGTTCTGTAATTCCATGGCTAAAACAGCCAACTCACCTTCTGTCAAGCAGAGTATTTTTCTGCAGTCCTACTGTAACTTAAGGCTTGATTTGTCACCAAGACACTTCACGGACAGTGTTGACTCCTTGTCATCAAGAAGGAAAATTGAGAAAGCCTTCAGAGTTTCCAAAACTTCAACGAAATGGCTGTTCAGGCTGTGGTTGTCAGCAAGGGAGGGCAGCAGCACCAGCAAGGAAAGCAAGCTCAGCCTGCAAACAACGTCATTACCAGGGTGCTGATACCCTGAGAGGCAAAACCCACTTAGCAGGAGGTGCTATCTTAATTTTGCTATCCTGCAATCAGCTGTTGACAAACTGTTAATTGACTGAGCACAGCATCCACCAACACAGGCAAGTGTTGAGGAGGACATGGGTTGTCTAACTGGATGCATTTCCAACCTGTCAGCACGTCTTCAAGAGATAAGGACACAACTGGTTCCTCACACAGAAATGGAAGTCACACCTGCTCTGGGCTGTCATTAACATACTACAGCGCCAAGGAGCCGGGAGAGAGGGGGAAAATGCAAGTTGCATTTGCATGTAGAACAGGAATTGACTTTCACTTCCCAAATCAGCAGCCCAGATTCCACCAGAGTCCGTGGAGCAGCACTTGGTTTATAGGATGCTCAAAAGGAGAGGGAGAAAAGAGGGAAAAAGAAATTCACAGAAATCCAGTGCTGATAATTAAAGGTAACTTAAGTGCTCCAGCGACCCTTATTGGTGCCAGGTGTTTCCAACATAAAAATGGTACACACAGCCCAATTTTGTTCTCTTTCCCTAGGAACTGTCATTAACCAGTGTTGAGACAGGAGCCTCTGTTTGACAGAAATTTGTCTGGTCCAGCCTTACAATTTCTTATATTGAAGTTTAATCAGATGAGAACAAAAAAGGAACCCAATCCCAGAGCCCATAAACAGGTGACCAAGGGAAATTCCACCAATTCAATCTAAGCAACTTTTGTTTTTCCTTTCAACTCCATTAATTCAGGCTGAGTTGTCAGATGGCATTTTTTGCACAAACCATAACCAAGCTGTTAGAAGAATGCAGTGAAGGCAGCACACTGAACTCTGCTCTACTCAGAGGAGCCTGAAGGCCTCGGGCTACACCAGTCATTGTCCATCTGCAGCAGCTTCTCTACCTTGGGGAGATATTCAGGACAGGAATATATTTTGGGGGTGCACTCAGTATTACGTGGGAGAAGGCTTACACAGACCTTTTCAAGCCTCTTAAAACCAGATGCTGCCAAAAGGAACAGTTCGATTTCCTCATTATCTTTGTTAACATCAAACCCCTCACGATGTTCCACTCCCCTGGGTGACACTGAGCTGAGCAGAGACTGCAAAGAAGCTCAGGAGAGTATTGTAAACTGCTACAAAACTCCAAGGTGCACTGGCAGAGGGAAACATTTTAGTTTCAAGTCAGAAAGGAAGGAAATTTTGATCTGAAGAGGCATTTTTACCAGGCAGTCACCCATGTAAAGTAGAGGGGAGTTACCCACTCCCATTGTTTCCTCATGCCTCAGGAAACCTCTCAGCATCACCTCTGGCTTTTCCCCCTCCTTCCAGCTTGTATTTTAACAACCGTCCCTTCCATTTCTTGAGAACAAAGGCAGGCTGACAGACAAAGCCATGAAAGCAGCACAACAATCTTATTAAACATGCCAGGTTTGCTCTGCTACCCTGCAGGAAAACACACTGATGGTCATTAGAATACAACCATGAGTAGGTGGGTGAACCCAGTGAGTACTGGAACTGCAACATTTCCAAGAGCTCTAACTGCATCCAGCCCAGGTGTAGGAATATATACACATCCCTTAGGTGATTTCTCCAGGAACCTGCTGATGACCATTCACGGAAAGGAAGATACTCTACAAACAGATATTTGATCTGAACATGACACCTGTGTTAATACCTTCAGAAAAAAATACACAAGATACACAAAATCTCTGGCTACAGCCAGCACTGAACACCTCCCTCCTCCTGAGGAGACATCAGTAATCTCCACTCCTCTGCATGCTGAAAGTACACAGGTTCTTTCAGAAGATTAGTTTAGCACCCAGTAATCTGTTTCTCTAAACAGCCAGTTCTGAAGAACAGAAGCAAATCCAGCTCCCTAATCCTGTTGGTTCCAGAGACAGGAGCCTGTGATGAGCACAGATCTGAGTGCAACAGAATTACAGCATTTGCCTTCTGAGAAGATTTCTTCCCTTGCTCAAGCCAATTAAACTAAAAAATCTTAATGCAAGAAATACCGAACCACTTACGGAGATTTTAAAGCAAGTCCAGATACTTCCCACTGTTGGAATGTCAGGAAACTAGATCAAACTCTTACAATTTACAGTAACTCTCCCCCTCCACAGTTTCACCGCAGCCCTTGGCTATTTGTTGCCTCATTTAACACATCAGGCAACAACCAAAGCACTGCAACTCCAGGAGCAGGGCTGAGCCAGGGCCTGAGGAAGATCCCAACACAGCCCCAACCACAGCAGCATCCCACAAGATGAAAGCACGACATAGAACACCAGTTACAAACAACAAAATCCATCCCTTACCTCAAATGTGGCAAGAGGTGCAGGGGCCATTCCAACAGCATGTGAAGCTGCAGGATAAGCCCTAAAACCAGCCCTAAACCACAGCTAGAGACCAGCACAGCTTAAACCAGCACCCAGTCCCCAAGCCTGAGCTTAAATAGGCCCAAGGACCTGTGGGAAGGGGTGTGGGCAGGGTCCCAGGTGAGGCTGCTCAGACCCAAGGAGTGTGTCAGTGCCCTCAGGTGGAGCTGCTTCTGAAAAGGGAATCATCTGGAATAGTGTAATTTTGTGAGCACATGAACTCAAAAGGTCTTTTTTATTTGTAGAGACAGGCTTTGGGCATGTAGGGAGCAGCTCAGTGTGTGCTGATCTGCAGCTTCCAACAGCTGATGTGTTTTGTTAAAATGCCATGGAGTAGGAAAATGCTATTTTCTGTCATAGTTCTTTATATCTATTGCAGTGGCTTTTAATGTTAGATGTGGGGTTGGGTTGTTTTTGTTTCAGTTTGGTTTTTGTTTGTTTGGGAGGTTTGGTTTTGGGGGTTTTGTTTGTTTGGTTTGGTTTTTGTCCGGTTTTGATTTTTTGGCTTGTTCACCTCCTAGAGTGATTTCTGCCTTTCCTTGAGCCTGGATTAGCAGATAATACCCTGCATTTTTTGACCTTGTCATTCTAAGATTCTCTACCTAGTCAAGCAGGTTTCGTGAAGCTCAGAGCAGTGGTTGGATTTGTTTGATTTTAAGCCCATTCTGTCACATAACTTTTTTTTTCTATTTATAGAAGATTCTGGTCACTACTTTGCTGCTGAGCAAACAGGGCCTTTGGAAGTGATCCGTGCTTTTACCAGGGACCTTAGAAAATAGGAATAGAACGTAGAAACTCAGGTTGGTGCTGCAGTAGCCCCAAGGGAAGGGTTACACCTTTTTTTACAGTCCCTAAGCGTTACTGAGATTTGATATTCTGTTAGATATTTACGTTAGGGAGCGATGCTGACCCCAGAAGAAACTCTGGGCATAAAATACACAACCCTCCTCAGGCAGAAGAAGTAACCAGTTCCTGTTACCAGCCAAAAAAAGTTGCTGTCATTGTCTGGCCTTTTGTTCACAGCACAGATTTTGCTGGGAAATAACCGAACCACAAGTAGCAGCAAATGGTGGGCAGGCAGCTAAGAGGACTTCCAAAAATGTCTGTTACATTCCCAAATGACAGCCCTCCGTTTTGGGGAATGACAGCAGAGCTCTTTTCTTAGGGTGTGGTGGGACTTGCCTGACTCCCTGCGCATTCTTATGGCTTTTTTTTTTTTTTTTTTTATTCTTTGTGCAGCAGAAATCACATTGTTGCATTTACGAAATTGCTTGGAGGGGTTCAGTAATGTGAAAATATTTGTTACTGTTTTCTAAACTACAACGAAGTATTCTTTTCTACTGTCTCAGTGAGGCGTGGAATTCAGCTGCTTCCCAAAGATGTGTGACAGCAGGACCGGGAGGGCTGTTGGAAGCTGTGCTTTAGCAGGACATGTTTCTTGCATACGGATCTGAATTTAGACCAAAACGAAACAGGTCATTTACAGTTCCATCCTAAGACTTTGCCAAAAGTATAATTCTCTATGAGGCCAAATCAGAAAGGAATCTTCATGATATTGTGGCCAAGGCTCTGCCTGTGTTACAAGAGCAAATGACTGAACGTGGCTTGTTTGAAAATACCTCCGGCTTCAGTTGCCTCCAGGTCTGGTGGTTTTCCTACATTAATGCATCTCCAAGACAGAAGCAAAATGCCTGCCTGTGGGACTTCAGACATAAACTGAGAAGGCACATTAGGAGGTCATCATTGTCTTATGCTTTCCCATTTTTTTCCTGTTCATTTATCACGGGAAAATTCACAGCAATAGGAGCCCAAAGTGTAAAATAACAGCTTAAAGGATATCCATCACTCGTGCTACTGCAGCACTTGGATCTAAAGCTGTCCTGCTGGGCGAGGCACAGGAACATGAATTCCACCCTTTCCCAGTGTTTGGAGCAGTGGCACGGTAACATTCCCACCGGGAAAGGGAGCTGTGACACGAGCTGTAATTAGGGTCCCGCTGGGTTCAGGGGCAGAGCTGCCTGGCAGTGAGTGCAGAGTCACAGGACTAGAACATCCATTCTTAAGAGCTTGTGGATGAAGCTGCAAGGGCAGGAGCACTGTCCACGAACCTGTTGCCGCACAGAAAGCTGCACTGTGACCGGGAATGTTTCAGCAACAAAAATGAACTTTCAGGACAGGGCTCTGCTGGAATAAGCCGTGTAAGACTACGTATTTATGTCCTTTAGATTGTTACCATCCACAATCCACTTATTATAACTGGTTTACGTTGTCCACTTGTGGGGCTGAGCAGCACTTAACAGCTAAAGGATGGCAAACGAAGCTCTGAGCGCTTACCAGCTTAACAAATTCCACATAAAACCTGCTATTTCTAGCTATCTGCTAATGCATTCTTTGGCAAAAGGGGAGCTCTGAGAGAAACTTTTACATAAGCCCCATCAGCAGCCCACACTTCAGATAAATGTGAACCCTCTCCAGTTTTAATTCTTTCTTTCAAAAGAAAAATGTTGACTCTGTGCCCGACACCCCTGTGTTCTGGGGCTGGATCACAGGTGCTCTGCGCAGGAGCCCCCAGGGGAAAAAACAATTGTTTTATTTGCACTGATCACCTCACAATTACCAAACCAAACCACATGTCTGAAAGTTGCACTGGGCTTAAATATTTATGGACACTTCGGAAGTTGCATTTAATCACTGAGTGATAACTGGTTGCATATTTGCAGATTTCTGTGGCCTTGGCAAACAAAACCCTAGAATTTCAGCTTCCTTGAAGCCTGAGCAGTCTGCTTTGGCAGACAACTCGCAGTCTTCTTTTCACATGGCCCTGCAAGGGGATCTGTACACCACCTCTTTTTGGGAGCAGAGATATTTCTATGACCACATAAATCACCGTGAAGTGTAAGCACGTTCCATTTCACAGGAATGCTGCAGAGACAATCCAGCCTGGCAATAAAATCACCTCTGTTCAAGTTGACTCTCCATTCACCTGGATTTTTGGTTATGTAAAAGATATTGCCGGGACCAAGAATTCTGAACTCAGCTCGCTTTGCACTTCAATACAGAAAACTTTTTGGATTGATGCCAATTTTCATCCAAGTAACTCATCATCTCTCATAAAATCACCCCACTGATTTTTTTTAGGCTGTAACTGAAAGGGATCTTGTTCCTGAAATTCCAGGAACAATTTGAGATCGTTGTCCAGAGGATAAATGGCCTGAAATGCCTATTGGGCGCTAGTGATGCAAGATAAGTGATGAGTTGAACTCAGATCATATTGCATGTAATTCTTCTTTCAAGCAGCTTATTTTCAACTGTCTCTGGGAGAAGGAAAATGAGGAGAATTACAAAGCTCTGGCGCAATATAGTTACAAGAAATGCATTTCTTTTGTGGGGTAGTTCAGCGAGTTTCTCTGCACAGGTAGGTTTTTCCAATGCCTTGTGTAATTTTTACCTCTTTTAAATGGTTGTCAGCTAAAAAAAAAAAGAAAAGAAATCTGAACATTAATTGCCCTTCGTCCACCTATTGCACAGGGCAATGGGAAAACTGACTAAAACAGGAGGACCGGGATAAGAATTTTATGCCTGTTTTGAAACACTGAAGGAGATGAACATTCCTTTATTAAAACTTGGAACTGTTTAGAGAAGACTGTCCCCGCAAGAGTCTCAGGAGTACCGGCACACATATCAAGCCAGAATGCCTATGAAGATGGGGGCCATAAATATTATTTTTCACTGCTTTCAGATGAAGACATATTTTCTCAGTGTGTGAGAGAATGACTGCAGACTCTGAAAAGGTGGTGCAAATGCAGCAATACACTGGACAATATTTACTGTTTCGTGTATACCCTGCTGCTTTCAGCTGGAGTTGCTTATCTCAGCGCTAAATTCAGGCTGATAAATGAAGATATTCATAAAGGTTGGGATTTTGGGAGCTTGGCTTGAGAACTACACGCAGTGGCACCTGGATTTACGGCTCTGCTGCAATATGTCTTTGGGACATTTATGCAACAACTTGGCTTATGAAAGGACAGTTTTCATTTTCTCAAATTGGCCGTATTTTTAGGAGAGCTTTTATTAAAAAAAAAAAAAAAAAAGACCTTTAGAATTACAGCACATATTTGGTGTGTTTGTGGGTGCACAGTCACTCCTCTGCCGTGGAACATCTGTGGGGTTGGCCTAGGTTTGTAGCTGTGCCTTTGGGCAGCCTGTTCCACGTGCAGCGTCGGGAGCAGGGTTAAAATGGGTTTGGAATTCCTGAAGGGAGTGTCAGTGAGACTGGGACACTGCCTGGGACAGGAAAAGCACTTGCTGTGTTCACAGATACCCAACTCTTGTGCAGTCCCTGCTGAAGTCAATAGAAAATCTCCAGCCCTTTACACACTTCAACACAGTTTGATTCACTTCTCTACACCAGAAAGGAGGTGGAAAAAAAGGCTTATTTTTGAAACAAGAAGTCACTGATGGTAAAGCCCTGTATTAACAACATGCCATACCTAACAGATCTTAGCTGTGTGATTAAGGCCTGAATTTTGGATTCCTGTATTGTGTAAGGAAGAATAACTCATTTTCTTTTTCTTGAATGGCGTTCAGTCAGAATTACTCTGTCGAGGACAGGCTGTGCTGTAAGTCATGCCCTGGGTACACCTTCACGAGCGATAGAAGGGAACCAGGATCCCAGTGGAGAGGAATTCTGGCCACAAACAGAACGGATTTACTGGATTTACTGCCTGATGAGCCTAGCCAGCTTGAGCTGGCATCATAATCTAAGAAAAACCTAATAATGCCTCTCCATCTAACTCAGCCACATTTATCAGGCTTTGGAGGTGTCAGGACTAAAAAGAGAATTGTACTCCTGTCTTGGAGATATTTTTACTGCTGAGAAAGATATATTGCAAGCAACAGCTCCCTACACAGCAGTTCTCCTTTCTCTTTTCCCCTTAAAAAAAAAAAAAAGAGAAAAAAAAAGTAAGAAAAATAAGTCAAGCAATAAAAATTCATGTTTCCTATCAGATCTGAGGAACTCGAAATCTTGTTCTCCTATCTCCTGCAAGATCTTTTAAATTCTGAAGAGGCTTGACAGGCAGAAAATGAACAGATGCACAGCAGAGGTGGGAGATGATCCTGTGGGAGGTCTGTGCTTGCCTCATGCAAAGCTAAGGAAGCGGAGGCATTCCTGAATACTGGAGCGCTGCGTGGGGAGAGGGAGCCCCCAGCACGCACCTCCTGGCAGGGCTGGGTATTACATAAGGCTTGCAAATGAATTCCTGCCCCTCTCCGTGGTGCCTTGGAAGAGGATGAAGATACCCATAAAGACACTTCGCTAGAAATAAGCTGCCCTTCGGGTTCCACAGCCCCTTCCTCCTGTCCCAGCTCCCCTGCTGAGCAGTCACCTTTCCAAAGGCAGCAGCAGAGCTGTTCCCTCAGCTCCCACACAGGCGTTTGTGCTTCCTGAACAAGGTATCCCTGCCCCCCGGGGTTCCTGGATAGCTGCGGCTGCAGGAAGTACACCCAGCACTGCTGTACTCCACCTCGGTAGCCAAGTGTGTTCCGTGCTTGGATAAAAGATGAAAAAGCAGATTTTTTAAATATTAATTAATACTACAAGATCAAGGACAGCCATTCAGGAAGGTAGGGAAGAACTGCACATTATTACAAGAAGCAAAAACAAGTGAGTGGTGGGATTTTTGGATAATAAGATACATTTTCCCGTGCTGAATGCCTTTGATAACTTATCCCCAAATCAGAGAGCCTGACAGGACAACCAGATCTTCACCTTTCTGTGGGATAACAGAGCTCAAAGTTAGAGATGTTCTTGAAAGCCACGTTCAACTGGAAGGATTATGGGAACAGTACCCTGTAAATGTGATTTCCTCTTGCCATTACATACCTACCTTTTGGTGAGTAGCCATTAGATTCACATTAACTTCACTCATATGAACAAAAAAGCTCTTTAAATATTTCTTTTAATATTCCACTGAATTTTTTAGTCTCATTTTTGCAGGGGAGATATGAACATTCCTGGTCAAAAGTCAGTCTTGTATAAAACCTTTTGTTCATTTTAATCAAGTATCAAAGGCAGAGCCATGGTGACTTCCTCACAGTTGCAGTGTTGTGTATTTACTGATTTATTTATTTTAATTAAACCATTCCCCTTAAATAAAACAAGCTTTATGGTTAATGAATCCATGTTAGAAACTTCAGGGAATACTTATTTTGGCCACATTTTGTTTACTCTCTACTACATTATTTGTTTTAAATTATAAACCTCTTTTAGCTTCCACATATTAAAAATGCAGGGCAACTCTTGTTTTGTTTGTCACGTGTACACGTTTAAATACAATCAGAAATACAAAATTATTACTGTCTGTGTTACAAAAAAACCTCTCATTTTCTAGTTCTGCAAACAATTCATTAAGAACAGATTCCAAAAGCCTTAGGAGGGTAGTTCTGGAAGTCCAGTATAGAACTGGAAAAAATGACATGGATGGTGATATTAAGTGTATTTTAGGGAAATGAGTGCTCCAGTAATTTATTCTGCTCTAGGCACTCTCATGAATCCATCATGGCACACAGTGAAAGAAAACATGTCAAGAATGCTGGAAAACATTTCTTTACCAAGAGAACAAACAAACATGGAATTGAAGTAATCTTTTTTTTTTTTTTTTTTTCCTTTTTCTCCAAATCCTATCCAAAACTTACCTGGTGCTCATGGGTGCACTTTATCAACAGCTGTGGAAACCTAAAGTGACACTTGATTCCTGAATTTTCTCTTGAACAGCAGTGGGATTATGGAAGTTGGAGAACTACAGCTCTCAAGGCGTGTGCAAAACCAGCAGAGCAACACACGCGTAGAAGCTGCAGAAGGTACAGATTTAACAGAAGCCAAATGAAGCTAAAGGAGAGCAGATTTTGTAAGGGAAGTGGGAATTGAAGTAATTACAGGAGCAATAACAGGTCTGGCTCAGACACTTGTCTTCTCTAACTGGCCTTTCCTTGCTTTCCCTCTCTATCCTTTTCCCGTTTCCCGCTCCTAATCAGGTTCAGATGAGATGTACCTTCTCCATCTTTGCAAGCCTGACCTACTTCCCAGGGATTAGCAGCACCATGTCATGTCTCCCCTGTTCCAGGAACGCTCTGTTCACTTTCAGGAATGAAACCAACTCTGCCTCGTTCCTGAGCAGCCTTTGCCTGAAACGCAAACCTCCTCCGTGTTGAATGTGGCTGCAAATTACCCCAAAATTACTTGTAAAATCCTTCACTCTTTTTACTGTCAAGCCTTCCTTCCCTGGTTCTTTTGAATTCATATTTATCTGGAGCCATCATTTTACATGTTCCTCTTCAGCCCCTCCATGGAGCTCTGTTTTGCCACCCCCTTCACTGCCATGTTCTTGAACGATGTAAATACAATTATTCACCACCCTGCACCACCCCATAATAAAATGTTCCTCAGCCTTCCCTTTTGCACAGCGTTGTCACATGGATTCTCTTAATTTCGCTTCACCAGATCTCAAACCTTTCTGTGTTTTGGCCAATTTTTGGTCCTTCCTCCAAAGAATCTACAGAAAAACTAACATTTCTCTCAGGTTTCTTCAGTTCCTACTAGCAGCAGAAAAAAAGTATTTTCTTTATTGTCTCCTCCCAAGGCAGTTTCAGCCATGTGTGTGCCTTCTCAAATAATTTCTAGTGCTGTATTTCTTTCTTTTCCCTAAATATCTCAGGTCTAAACATTGCTAAAACACCACATCCAATTTTCAAACTCTCCACTCAGCCGAGGCACTGATAAATTAGAGGGTTTTGTTTCGTTTTTTTAAAAAACACGGGAATATTTAAAGGCTTAGGAAACTTGTAAAAATGAGACTCTGAGTTCGGTGTATGTGCATCACATGGAAAGTATGACAAGATATATGTGTGTTCTGAGAGGCTCTCACTTACTTAATCCTCAGCTGGCATTAACTGCAGTGGCAAGAAGCTCATAGCACAGAAAGTCAGGGATCTCAGTCAGCAAATCTCTTCTTTGGTAATGGCAGGTGCTGTTGGAACACCTAGTGAGGAGAGAATATCACTGAGTCACTGGGAGAGGCCTCGCTACCCCCAAGATGCAGCAAAAGAGGAAAAAATCACTGTAATTGTTTCATTTCCGCGTAGCGTGATCGGTGTTGTGGGCACCTTCTGCTTCTGTCCCCAAATACACCGAGTTTGCTTCAGTGTCAATAAATAAAGGGCAGAGCAATACTCAGGCTTTAAGGAATGGTTCCGTCCAGCCCAGATTCCAGTGGGGAAATATGGGAGTGACGTAAAGGAGCCTCGTAAGATAAACTGTCAAAGTGGGATAAAAGATAAAATCCAGAGGTGTAAGTCCTACTGCTTATGGAGGAGGGAGGGCAGGTGTAGAAATGCTTTAACAACAGCTTATCAACTTTTTTTTTTTTTTTTTTTTGCAATAAATGATAGAAAAATCCTTCAACACAAGTTACTTCCAAGCCAGGATAATCTTCAGCCAAACAAGAATTTCTGTTTTGCACAAGAAAGCAGCCCAGACCTGTACAGTGTTTTCTTTTTCTGCTCTATTTACTAGGCTAACTAAGGAAGTTGATTGTCTTAATTTCCACTAACTGAGGGTGCTATCATTCCACTCAAGGGCAGGGCTGCTGTTTAGAGGGACCTGGGCAAGCCAAAGGAACGGGGCTGACAGGAATCTCATTGAAGTCGAGGGAAAACACAGAATTATGTGTCTAGGATGGGGTAGACAATACACTGGGACGGATGGGCTGCCTGCCCAGGGCTGAAAAGCAATAGGATGAGGAACAATGGCCATAAACTGAAACACAACAAGTTTCACCTCAGTATGAGGAAGAACTTTACCTTGAGGGTGGCAGAGCACTGGAACAACTGCCCAGGCCCTCTCTGGAGACATTCCAAACTCACCTGGGCAAGCTCCTGTGTCACCTGCTCCAGGTGACCCTGCCTTGGACTGGATGATCTCCAGAGGTCCCTTCTAACTCGAACTCTTCCGGGATGCCGGAATTCCATGACAATCCCTCGTGGCCCTAGAGAACACTTGATTTACCGTGATCCCACAGCACACCCCGACAGCGCTGGTGCCTCACAGCCTTTTAACCAGCTCTCACGGCACGGCACCACGAACAGGCCTCCTCATTACGGGCGCCCCAATACCAGAAGGAGGATCTCAAAACCTGACCGGGAGATCTGGAAACCACCGCAACGCTGGGGCCGGAGTGCTTTGCCCGGTGGCCGTGCTTGGAGCGGGAGATTGGGGTTGAAGCCTTGCCGGGGTCTGTGGCACCGCGCGCTTCGCTCGTGAGGGGAGAACGACTTCGCCTCTGAGGGGAGAGCGGCTTCGCCCGTGAGGGGAGAGCAGCTTCGCCCCTGAGGGGCAGGAGTCCTCGCCCGTGAGGGGAAGGTGCGATTAGCCCGTGACGGGAGAGCGGCTTCGCCCGTGAGGGTACGGGGCGATTCGCCCGTGAGGGGCAGGAGTTTTCGCCAGTGAGGGGCAAGAGTTTTCACCCGCGAGGGGAAGGGGCGCTTCTCCCGTGAGGGGACGGTGACTTCTCCCGTGAGGGTAAGGGAAACCCTTCGCCTGAGCTCAGACCGGCTTTTCCCGTGAGGGGAGGGCGGTCCCCGGGCGGAGCCGCCCTGGAAGGGCCGCCCCTGCCCCGCGCAGGCACCGCCCCCGCATGCACTTCCTGAGGGCGGGCGGGCCGAACATGGCGCTGGGCTGCTGGGGCCAGGGCTGGCGGTTGCTCCTCCGCGCCCTGCTCCTTGCGGCGCTGCTGGGTCCCACCGCCGCCTCTGCCTTCTCCTCTTACTCCTCCTCCAGCCCCGGCGAGCCGCGGAGCCCCGTGCGAGTGCTGTGCGGCTCCAACTGGAGCCTGGTGTTGCAGGGCCAGTGGATGCTGGAGTTGTGAGTAGCGGCCGCTTTCCCGCCCGCCTCGGAGGCAGCGTGTGCCGGGGGGGCGAGGGGGCTCCCCGTGAGGGGCTCCCGCTGAAGGGCGGGTGCGGCCTGTGCCTCCTGCCCCGCTGTGGGGAGGACGAGGTCGGACACTGCCCGGCCTTCCCGTGCCGTGGAAGGGCCGCGCAGCTCCCCCGGCCGGGCACGGCATGAGGGAGGCGGCGGGCAATGCCCGCGGTCCCCCCTGCCCTCCCCGAGCCTGCGGGCACTCGCTGCCCTCGGCTGGGGTGACCCGATAGAAGTAGCTGCCCCTCAGGCTTTCCTCCTGTGCGGGCACAGGGTGGCCAAGGTTTCTTTGCTTTCTGGGGAATGAAGGACATTGAATGAAGGACACGGACCTGATGGAGCGTGTCCAGAGGAGGCCACCAAATTTATCCGAGGGATGAGCACCTCTCCCGTGGGGAGAGGCTGAGAGAGCTGGGCTTGTTCTGCCTGGGAAAGAGAAGGCTTTGGGGTTACCTCATTGCAGCCTTCCAGTACCTGAAGGGAACTGGGAGGAAAGATGGAGCAAGACTCTGTACAAGGGCATGTGGTGACAGGACAAGGAGGAATGGCTTCAAACTGAGAGTATGCTCAGATTAGAAAAATATACTGTGGGGGTGTTGAGGCCCTGGCACAGGTTGCCCAGGGAAGTTGTGGCTGCCCCATCCCTGGGAGTGTCCAAGGCCAGTTTGGATGAGGCTTTGAGCAACCTGGTCTGGTGGAAGTTGTTCTATCCCATAGCAGGGGATTGGAACTGGATGATCTTCAGGGCCCTTTTCCAACCCAAACCATTCTGTGATTCTGTGAAGTAGCTGGCCCCCAGGTTCTTGTCCAAGTGCCCAAGGTTAAATGGGATCATTCCACCCAGCTCCCTGCTGGGGAATACTGTCAGGTGCTGCTCCTTGCCCTGCTTCCCTAATGGGGGGCTGCTGCTGGGTTCTGTGGGAGCTCCAGGAAGGGATTCCATAGGGAATACTTAGCAGGAGCAGGCTTCCAAAGCAGCATTACATAATATCCCAGCACCCCCTCGCTGCAAGCCTCGAGCTCTGGAGTTCTCCTTCAGGAGAGATCCATCAGATTTCATTACCTTTTCAGTGCTGCTGTTCTCAGTCCTGCTGACAGCAAGAGAGGTTTCTCTGTTTGGAGTTTTAAGACATGACACAGTTCTTGAAGTTCACAGGGTGTTTTGTTCTTGGAACCTCACTCACCTGCTTGCATTTAGGAGGGAAAGGAACTTGAGGGTTTGTTTTTTTTTTTAAACAGCAATGAATATAAAAGTAGTTTAGGTAGGCAGTAGGCTCCCGTGGTGCCTGTGGGCTGTGCAGCTATGAAATAGGATTTTATTGTGGCGTGTGAGCTGCTTGGTGGAGGTGCTTAAGCTTGAAACGGGTTGGACATCTGAACCCGTGCTCCAGCACGAATACCTACTCAGCTGCTTCAAATTTTGCTTTACTGTTGAGTTTGACACATCTCCAAGTATCTCTTATTAGCCTCTGATTAGAGGGAGGGACTGTCACTTCCCTCAGGGCTTTACTGCCCAGGATCCCACTGGACACCTGGTGTTAATCAATGACTAGGTC
Source organism: Empidonax traillii (assembly GCF_003031625.1). Lineage (NCBI taxonomy): Eukaryota > Metazoa > Chordata > Aves > Passeriformes > Tyrannidae > Empidonax > Empidonax traillii. Next base: position 406,346 of record NW_020955807.1, read on the forward strand.
GGAACAATCCTACAATAGCTGGTTAAGAGACCCAGGGGTACCCACTGTCATGGCTTTTGAGTCTCTTTCTTTCCCTTTTCATTTATTGTGATCCAAGCGTTGGGGAAAGGGAGAACCTCGAAGTGGGAGAAAATAAATTTATTCTTTAAATTGAAGTCTTGTCACTTGGGACATCTTAGTCTGATGTGGAAGCAGCTGTATGGAAGTTACTGATTCACACGTGTGTTGGTGAGTTTTAAGGAGGAAGAAGGTTATTTATGGCAACTCAGTTTTTATTTCTAGTAGAAAATATTTTAATAATTAGTGGTGCATGCCTCTGAGAAAGGGGAAAAAAAGAGAGAATACCTAACTGAAATCACAAGTGGTTGGGATAGCAAGCAGTTAAAATCCTTTGCAAGTCTTCATTCCACTTGCAAGATTCCCCTCTGGTTTGGAGTGACAGGCACTGACAATAGCCAAGTTAGCTCTAGTGCTGGCAGAGTGGGGAACGTGTTGCTGCGTTGCTTATATTAGACTTTATTTCATTTTCTGTACAGTTGGTGATGTGTGAAAGAGCCTCAGTTCTCTGTGCTTCTTTCTGCAATGTATTTCTAGTGCTTTCTGTGTTTTTTTACTCAGGAGGAACCTTTGTCTTCATCGGGTACTGAAGCCCACTGCTGGTGTTGTTGAATTAGGAAGAGTTTGACATTTCCAATCGCGTCTAATCAGGAGCTTGAGATCTAGTATTGATTTTTTTTTTTTTTTTACTGCTCTTGCAGCAGTTCTCATGCTGATGGATTTTTGGTTTCCGCTGATTTTTATCTGGTTCAGAGCTGGTGATCCAGCCAGGAGCCGTGCCCGTCAGCCCATTGATTCCTCCCTTGCTGTGTGGTGGGTCTGTTGGCAGCACTGCAGTAATGCTCATTAAAACCTCATTTGTTAGGAGGACCTCCTGTTTGTTTACGAGACCTTTGTTTTTCCAAGCAGTACTTATTTTAATGAATGCAAATGTTGTTAGAGGTTCTCTATTAAAAAAAAAAAAAAAAAACAAAACAAACTTCTTTTAGTCACCTGCTCTTGAAGCCTTTTGCCCTTGTAGGAGCAGGTACTGCTGCTGTTTAATGTCAGTTTTTCGGGAAAATTACTGGGAAATTCCAGTTTTTGTGCGCAACTAGAGAAACTTAAGTTTGAAATGTCTTGTGTGTGGGACTTGTAGTGGAAATGGGATTTTTTTCCCTTCATCCCTTGTAGCTGGAGTGAGTGTACTTGGTCGGCTTGTCGTCAACACTGGGTTATTCCGAGCTGGCGAAATTGCGGGCCCTGGAAGCGCCGCTGCAGCTCATTGATAAAAACGTTCAGGGTGAAGTGTCTCTGCCAGACATTGCAACACTGTTTGCCTCCTGTAACTATCACGGCACGCAGGTCCTCACTGGAGGGCCGCGGATTTGATGCACAGTGAGCTGTGCAACAAAGTTTCCTTATTTCCTTCTCTCCAGTCTGGAGGAGCGAGATAATGGTTAGTTAACATGAGGAGTTTGCTTTTTGTCTTGAATATTGTGCCTGTTTGGAATGCAGAAAGCTAATTTCTGCTCTGCTTATTGTGCGTTTGTAAACATAACTTGTTCCAAGCTTGATTTATCTTAATTTAACATCCTCTTGTTTTCGAAGTGAATTAAAACAAGCAGATGAAAAAAAAAAAAGGCCCACCGTCAGTGAACTTGATGTCTTCTCCGAGTACAAAAGAAATTATTTACACTGTTGTATCAAAGTTTGATAAGATTGGGAATTTTCTGTCACTTAGAGGTTTAGCCTCTTACTTCTTGTTGGTATTCAAGCTTTTCTTTATCCTATTCTTAAAAATAACCCCAAGCATTAAACAACCCAAAAAAACTCCCCAAAAAGCAGGGGGAATGAAAGTCAAGTTATCCAAACTGGTGAAATGTGAAGCTGAAATATCCTTGGTAGCAGATGCTTAATATTGCAGAAGGGGACAGAAAACCCTGCAGAGCGATGGAACTTAATCTGCTGAAGCTCTCGAGTATTTCACATAATTTTTCAGTGATTGATTGACTTTCTACTTTAAAAATAATTTCTCCTTTAAAAAAAAAATGCTTGAGAATGGAGAGTTGTTGAAGTTCCCTATTTTAATTGCAGGTGATAGAAAATTAAGATATTATTTTTTGGACTATTTTAATTCTAGCCAGGTGAGTTTAGTGAGAACAGTGTAAGTAATAACAAACCTCCTTTGTTTGGTCTGTGAGGGAGCTCAGACTTGGGCAGTGGGTAAAAGAAAACTTGTGTAACTTTGGCAGAACAGCTGTTTTTGGGTTGGGAGGAAGCTCCTTGTCATCTTCCAGAGCGTGTGCTGCTGCGATACACATCTCAGTAAACGACAGGGAACAACTTGTGTATCTTTGGCTTCCACCTGCTCCCTTGAAAAGTCGACCAAAGCCGTGTAGTTGATCTTGTGAGGTTTATCTTCTGTCGAAATTACAAAGCTGCCTCTCCTCCCTCAAGACCTATCTGTATTTAGGGACTGTCCTTTGGTTTTTTTGTATGCTTGTGAAACCTGCAGCAATAAGGCAAAACTACTGAAAAGAATAAAAGTGACAACTGAATTCTGATACTGTTGTAACAGATTCTGTTACATACTGTCTGATCGTTTTCAATCTAATTTTAATGGTTCTCCCAGCGTGAACTCCACCAAACAGTTTGGTTTAAGAAATGGGGATGTTATGTCTCTTCACTGAGGTTATCAATAATGGGAAGGAAAAGGCAGGCAGGAGATAGTTACATTCATTTGAAAATGAGGGAACGGGTGAACAGGTGCAAGAAGAGACGTTAATGGCTCGGAGTTGGAAACTGTACCAGGACATCTCAGTGAAGTCACTGTGTTCACTGATCTCCTCTGCACTCCTATGGCTGAACGACACTTCACTCAAACTGCTTTTAAACTGAGGTGGGGGTTTTGTTTTTTGGTATTGCCCCAGTGAAGTTGCTGGCATGTGAAAGCCAAAGCTTTTATGTTTTAGATCAGAGATAAATAGAAGTCAAGAGCAAAGTTTGTGTCTAAGGGCCTCAAACTTGGCTTTCCTGTTGCTTCCTCTGTGCCCTCTGCAAAAAGCTTCAGGTGCTGTAATGGGTTGGAGTAGGAACCAGAAAACACCTGGGAAATAGTGATTTTAACCCCCCGAGGCCAATTGTTGCAGTGATGGGTGTCAGCTGCCTCTTTTTATGGAGGGCTGACAGTGCATGGCCATCTTTCATCTGTAAAACTTTGTGCCATGTCAGAGCTGTGTGCTGAGAAACATGTGAAACCTGCCTGCAGTGAGCAGTCTGGAAACCTGGGATTTGTAGCTGTGTGGTGTTTTCCATCTGACTGTTACAGGCTGAAGCACAACAAACTGCTTTTTAAGGTGTAACAGGCTGCTGAAAACTTTCTTTCCTTAACCAAGCACCGAAGTCTTGATTTAAATTCCAGTGAGCTTTGATTTTTTGAATTGGAAGGGTCTGCTTTCTTTTGGGGCACGGGGAGCGCTGCAAACAAGGTAACAGTTGGAGCTTCCCCCTTGTGCAAAGGGAGGAGCAGGAGGGGTAAGAACCCTAAATTTGGTGGTGTTGTTTCCTGCTCCTACACATTATATTTTTTTTTTTTTTCTGGGTAATATAAGAATGGCACTTGCACCATGACTTTTGTGGAGATATGAATCAGCCACAGTTCTAAAAGATTCATTAGAAGCCCACGTTTAAATCAAGCACTTCCTTAAAGCCTCAATTCTTCAGGGAGCAGAAAACTTTTGAAACTTTTGATAGCGATGATCTAAGCATCAACTATTTTACTCTCCAGTAACTTCCTGATGGAGAAAGGACAAAAGGGAACATATTTTTAAGACTGAGGCACAGTCTTAAATTTTTTTTTGTTGTTATTTCCAGGAAGCACTCATTAATCCCTTGGTGCTTCAAGTGCTGCACAACAAATGCAGACATTAAAGCTTCAGAAAAGAGAGGCTGTTAAAGTCAGCAGCAGTGCTGACTTGCACAGGTGTGATTGCTCATGCAAGTTCTCTCTTGTACACGTGTGGACAGAGTGTGTTTGCTGGCTGGCAAGAGCTGGATGTGTCGTTTCAGGAATGTAAAGCAAATATTTTCATCCTGCTTGTGCCAATGTTCAGCTGGAGCGGCTGGATCTTGTAGCATGGTATGGAACTATTGCCATCCCATGTCCAGGATGGGTAATAAAAACTAGGTAGTCAACAATTAGTGCCCTTGGGGAAGTTCATTGTCATGTTCTGTCACTGCCAAGCTGTGACATGGGGGGATTTTAATGCTGCTTTGAACTAAAGAAAATGTTTATAACCATGAGAACGTTAGCCATGTGTGTTGAATGTTCCACCTAATTTCGTTCAGAACTGCTCATGAATGTCAAAAGTAAATATAAACTCTCTATTTCAAGGCCAGACTAAACAGGTGTATTAACTGTGAAAATCTCCTGGCGTGAATTTGACCCATTTGGAAAACAGTCCAACTTGTCTCTCTCATTGTAGAGCAACACCAGCAGCATTATCTGATGGATGGATGTGGTTCTTACTGATCAGCCGAGCTGCTCTAATAAAACAGCCCTGTTTGTAAAGCACACTATCTGTCAGACCTCTATTAAAAGCCCTCAGCAGACCAGCAGCACAATGGAAAGAGTGCTGCATGTGAGACTCGTTTCCAGCAGCCTTTTGGAGTACACTGAGGAGCTGTCTTTTGCCAGGATAAAGATTCATGTCCATTTTTTTTCAGGTGCTTTCACGCAGGATGATGGCGACTCAAAAAAAAAAAACAACCCCAAGATAGTGGCTTTCACAGTTAACATTCCTAGTACAGTTAAATACAAGTGTTTTTAAATGGTGTCATTTTAACTCCCAAGTGACAAGAGTTCCTATTTTTAAAGGCTGGAGTTTCAAAGCTCCCATGCAGCACTCAGAGTAAATTCGATTCTACCTCTTCTGTGAGAAATGACCAGAAATTCTGCTCTGAAACTTTCTTCCTCTGGAATTATCCAGGGGGAAAAACAAGACCCGAGTAAGACAATAAGTGTGAGCAGCAGGAATTTGACATGCCCTCTGTTGACATCTCTAATGGGTGCTATCAGAAGGCCCCTGTTCTGCTCTGTGGAGTGGTGGGCTGAGGCAAATGTCATTTCCAGGAGTTCTGAGGTGTGGGAAATCAATACAGAGTGTTGTGATGATGGATGAAGGATTCCACTGCAGAGCACAGCCCGGCATCAATAATTCAGGGAGCTGCCATGGAAATGGATTTATTTCCTATGTAAATAGAATCAATCACGAGTACCAAGGAGTTTGGATATGAATTTCTCCAACCTTTGGAGATTTGCTTTTGTTTTAATAACGGGAGGAGGAACACAGGGATTGATGAAAAAACTACCTGATTGTCTTAACCAGTGGACTTGATCAAGAAAAACTGTGGGATTTTTTTCCATTGTGATTGATATGTTTGTATTTTCTGTGTGGGATAAATCAATTTGAGTGTCTTTAAGTGTAAGAATATTAAAGTATGTAACCTGTTTTATTTCCCCTGCAGTTATGCTCCTTGGTGTCCAGCCTGTCAGCAGATTGAATCCACTTGGGAGAGCTTTGCCAAGGAGAGTGAACACCTCGGCATCACTGTTGGGAAGGTGGATGTCACTCAGGAACCAGGTACAGCATGAAACAGGATGTTTTAATAACAGGAATTATTTAATATAAGCACCACTTAGTACTTATTTAGCTTTCAAAACCAACATAATGCCATCTGTATTTTTATTTCTCCGTATAGCTCCTATTTGTGTACTGAATGTTATAAACTCCATTTGAAGGATTAAAGAATTGGGGGAGTGATCTGGCTTAATACTTAATAAGCTTATTCTCTATTTTAATCTACTCCCCTGAAAGCTGTTGCCTCTCTCATTCCTGTCTCCTCCCAAGTGTCTGCAGAAGATTCCAGGTCTGTCACTGGAGAGTTCCAGGGTGTGGTAGCACTGCCTTAATTAAAGTTCTTAACTGTTTCCATGATGGTGCTGCGTTATTGTCTCCTTTAATTGTGGTAGTGCTTTAAATTGCAGTTATTCGTTGTTGCTATTGTTGTTTTCTGTTGGTGATGCACCATGTCTTTATGGGAGGGGTTTCCTGGCTGTCCACAGAAGCAGGACTGCAACCCAATTTATTCCTTTAGTGAGGTTTGGATCTGTGTTTGTACAAGCAGGGCTAATATTGGATAAACCTCTGCATCCCTTGGGAATGCTTCACGCTTGTCTTGGCTTTGAGGGGATAAAGGATTTTGTCAGCAGTATCAAAGGGATGTTACTACAATGAAAAGGCTGAGCTTTACTGATTTTTCTTTTTTTTTGCCTTGGAAAGTGTGTGTAAAATGTGTTGATTTTATTAGTTGAAAACATGCTGAACAAGTTGCTTTATCAAATAGCAGCAGGGAAATTACTGAAACTCTGGTCTTGAAATCAGCAATTTAAGTTCACGAGGAAATGGCAGCTGTTCTAGACCTTGCATGGGCTCATGTTCTGTTAAAAGTTCACGAGGACACAGAAACTCTTAGACCAAAAAGCTGAACACAGTAATCATTAATAGCTTAATAAACAGATTAATTTGAATATTACATTTTTTTTTTTAAATGGATGTAAATTTAAAGCCAACTTCTCACCTTAACAAAACCATGATTGCCCTGGAGTCAGGCTGCAAATGGGCATTCATTATAATCCTATCCAGTTATTTTCTCCCAATTAGGCAGGGATTCTTTGGCTTATGTAACGCTCAAATGAAATGGTACCTTCATTAGTGCTGGTTATGCAACCCCTCCATCAAACTGGAAGTAGCCAAAATGTGTTAAACCGGGGAAAACCCACTAGACCAGTGCAGAGCTGCATAAAATTGCACTTGCAAAACCTGCGGGAGAAAGTGGCCGTTCGTGGGGCTTAATTGCAGCAGATGCCTGGAGGATAAACCCCCCAGAGCCTTAATGGCCTTCCAGCACATCTCACTCACTGGGTGCTCCAGCCTTAAAGTGCCTCCTCCTGCCTCATCTTCCCTGGTGAAACACTCAGGGTGGAAAAAGCAAGTCCTGGAGATGCTTCTGGATCCCCAAGTTCTGTGATGTTGATTTCATAATGGATGTCAGTGTTTGTTTTGCAAGCGGAAGCAGATGCTCAGCTGTATTTCAAGTTAAACTAGTAGCCACTATAAGTTTGTGTTACACACACACCAGAACTTAGTGCCTGTGCTTAAATTTTGTAGCTGACTCACATCTGCTTTTGCTGATCAAAGGAGGTGCCTCAGATAACCAGCAAACCTCCAGCTAAAGCTTTGGGGATGCTTAAATGCGTTTTTGCAACGGATTTTAAACTTTTAGGTTTTATTATTCCTCTGAGACTGTATTTGCTCTAAGATGGGCTGCTGAGAAGAGGTTTGAGCAGCTATTTTGTTTTCTGTTTGCTTGCCTAGTATTTGTAAGAACTTCAGGGAGTCTTTCAGCGTGCCCAGGACTTTCTCTGCTCATAAGCTAATTATGTTCTTTACGGCTCTCCACCCAGTTTTCCTTGTGCAGCTGCACTTTCTGCTTTATTAATTCCACTGTTACACTTGGGGGTTGGTTTTGCCTTGCGTCCCCTGTGCTGGCACAGCTTTTAAGTGGGTTTATAAAGTTTGCCACCACCTTGCATCTCCCAGCCATAAAGGCAGAGAGCTGAAAAGTTCCAAGTAGAGAAAGTTTCCTTTTTGGAGCTTTAAAGGTGGTTTGCTTTAAACAGCTACGAAAAGCCCCCAGACAACAAAAAGAGCCACAACCCTTTTTTTGCCAATTCCATGGAGGAATTCAAACTAGAAAGAACATTACCACTGAAACTTCTTTTGAAAATACCTGACTTATTGCAGTAGGGGCTCATCTTTGTCTTTAAAGGCAGCAACTCCCTTGCTCCAGTACTTTCCCATGGCTAATCCTGGTGCCTGAAGCTGTTTGCATTATTGAAAGCTGAATAAGGACTTAGTTTCCCCAAAGATTTTCACAGAATTTTATAAAAGGCCAGGTTAAATAACTGTACTCCTTCCACTGGTGCTCTATATGAATGGTAATTGCTGGCTTGAGGAATTGAGCCCTCGCTAATGGAGCTGGGCTGCACATCTAGGGGTTGATCACCTCCAGAGGCTCTTTTTTTGTTTATTTGGGGTTTTTTTTGTCCTTGCTGCTGTCCCGTGGCTGATGCTCAAAATGCTGACTTGACCTCTCCTCCTGGATGGTGTAAAAACTGATTGTCATGCCTTAAACTGGCAATATTTTACCAAACAGAAAGCTGAGACATCTCAAACTATTTTATCCATCTGTTGGCACGCCATTTGCAATTAGCTGGGGAGGAATGATGTGTGGGAAGGAAGAACAAGAACCTGGAAACATCCTGGAATATGGGTATATTTGTGTGGCTCTTCCTCTTGGCTGGAGCTGGTCTGGTCACAAACCTCAGCTTTTTGCAAGTATTTGTTAGAGAAACCCACTAATTAGAGAAGTTTCCTTGCAGTAAACATGCTCCAAGGTGAGCATTTTTCCATATTTTGTCAGTATTTTGTATCTGTTACTGTTTGCTTCCTTTCTGAAGACAAACTGTTAAACCTGTGTTTACAAAACAGTGGTAACAGCTCTGCATCTGCTGCTTTCTAGTTAAAATCTGTAGGTATTTATAGATAAGTCAGAATACTGAGAAATTTCAGTTTTACTGAATTGTTTGTGGCCTTTTTTTTTTTTCTTCTTCCCCTTTCTAGGCTTGAGTGGTCGTTTCTTCGTCACAACCCTTCCTACAATTTACCAGTAAGTGTTTTGTGCTGGGAGCTGCAGCTCTTGAGTCCTGCCTGTCACTTGTTTTAAACAAAATGTGGGGGGGAAATGAAGGATTACTGACTTCTGATTTCAGCTCAGCTGCAGCTTTGCTTGTATGAGAAAGTTCTTGTCTTAATTTAAGGGACTTCACTAAAGTTTCCCTGTTACCAGTACTTTTAAAAATGGGTCAGAGAAGGCATTTGCTGTAGCTCTCCTCCAGTAAGGTGATGTCATCCCTAAAATACTGAACCCTTTATGAAGTCAGGGTGTCGTGAGTCATGCAGATATATATACACATCTGTATGCACACTTGCAGTTCTGAGTTGTATTCAAAAAAAGGGTTTGGTTGTTAACCTCGTGTGCTTTGTATTTGCTGGAGTGCAAGCGAATATTTAACGAAAACAGCAGTTTGGATAAAAGCTGAGACCTTCCATCATGGATTGCAGTTCCAAAACACTCAAATTTCCGAGCAGGTGAACTCTAGAATGTTTGTGGGGTTTTGCTTGGGTGTTTTTTTGCCGTGGATACAGTTCCAGGGGATGTGTGTGCCAGTGGGTATTCCTGTTTTCCAGTGCCAGCGACGGAGTGTTCCGCAGATACCGAGGCTCCCGCACGCTGGAAGATCTTCAAGGCTACATTTTAGAGAGGAAATGGGAAGCTGTGGAACCTGTGGCAGGATGGAAATCTCCATCTTCTATAATGTAACCCACTGTTTTTATTAACAAGAGCCGTGTTTTATAGCTCATTATTCACTAAGGGTCCTATGTTGACAGCTTACAGACAAAAGGCCTTTATTCCCTAGACACGTAGCTTTGCAGAAGCAATCTGCATTGACAGCCTGCTTTCCAGTTTCTCACCTTTAAAAGCAGTTTATTTGCTGCCTTCCCTTTTGTTCCTGCCTGCTAAGGCTTGTTTGTCGTCTTTGAAAAGAGATTTAAAAAAAAAAAAAAGATACAGCCACTGAGCATTATGTAAGTGCCACTTCCAATATCTGCTGAGTGCTGGACTCAGGAGCGTGTTTATGGAGATTAGTCCTTCATGACTCCTGGCTGCTGGGCCAGGCAGCCTTTAGCTATAAGGATTTCTTGTTTGTGTCTTTCCAAGAGAGCCTTTTGTCCTCCTTTGGAACAGAAAACAGTGCAGTGCTCACACAGCGTATGAAAATTTGTTTTCAGAGCGAATTTGCTTGGAAATATCAAATAGGATGTTTCTGTGACACAGAGGATGAACCTGAGATGTGAGAGGCCTGCATTTCATCCTGGCTGAAGCTGTTATGTGTAAATTCACCTCAGAGATCCACAGAGGGTCCTTATTTTTCATCTGAGAAGGGGGAAGAGCTGTAGGATCTTTAGTGATGGGGAGAGGAGCCACAGGGCTGCTGGGAGTTGAGGAAAAGGGATTAGGGCTCCACAGGGCTATGCTGTGAAAATGCTCTTCCTTGATAGAATCAAATGTCCCCTTTCAAGGGACTGCTTTAGGGTTTCAGGCTCTCAAATGTGTTTGCAGTGGCCTCCTCCTGATAATTATTGGTGTCTGAAGGGCATTGGAAGTCCATGGAATCTTCCGGTTTCTGTGCAGTTTGCTGTGTATCCCAACTCCTGCTGTCTCTTAGAACCTGTTCCTCCCATTTCCTCGTTTCCTAGGATGCACGGCATGGCAGGGCTGTTTCACTTCTCGGGATGGATCAGGGTAAGTAACTGTGTGGTGGGGTTTTCTCCACCCCCTTTCTGTGATTGGAGCAATCCTGATGGTCAGAACGTAACTGAAATTATTATCCTTTCATCAGGCTTAAGTTTGCCCCACATGTAGTGTGTATATAAATATATATATGCTGTACAGTATCTTTACCCTGTCAATTTTGAAGTGCTAAATGGCAGTCAGTTTGACTTCAAAGATTATCACCATCAATAAAAATACCTCCTTTTCTTATTCTCTTGGTATAGTTACAAAGCTCTATCGAACTGTGCTAAGGGGATAAAGTAGGGTTTTTTTTTTTTTTTGAGAGCTGCTGCAAAAGTGGTTGTAAATACCAGGAATACGTTTTAGGATCTACCAGATTATCTCACTTAATACTATTCCTCAAGATTATCTCCAGGTTCCTTTTCAGGGCTGTAAATCGTGTTCTTCTGCAGTTTGTTTGCACTGGGTGTTGTAATGGGGAGGGGAGGGTCAAGGGTTTATTTTTTAGGGTTTCACACTGTCAGCACCATTTGCATAGGAACCAAAATTTGGATGATAGGGTGATTATGAGAAATGCTTAGTGTACACTGCAAAACATTAAAGCACGTTTTACTTAAGTATTTTGAGACGCTTTCATTTGGGAGCTGTCAAAGGTTGCCCTGTGCAATGCAAATAGTGAGACTTTTCAGACCTGTCCAGTTTTGTTCACTTAAAAATCTTCAAGTGTAGCCAAGATTGAGACTGTGTTTTACTGTAGCAAAATATCTTAATATTGTAACATGCTTCAAAGAATAAACACAGTAGAGGGTTAGAATAGTTTGTATCACTTAAAATCAGCGTCAGGCCAACCCAGAATCACACAGAAACTTGGTTTCCTGTGCCAACTCTTTGATTCTCTCTGGGCATAATTAAGTTTTTATAGCCTTGTGGTGTTTCTCTTCCGTTGTATCTCCGTGGTTTCCTTCCTGAAAGATTAACTGGGAAGGAACCTTCTCTAATTTGCTTTCCCCTTGGCTGAGTATTTCAGCTGTGCATTTCCTCACTCTTCTGGCTGTGCTTTAATAAATACTGGAAGCTGTTCTGACGCTTAAAAATACTCTGGAATTTCAGGATCTGGGCTCTTGTAAGTGCTGATGGTGGTTTGCTTGGCACGATCTAATGTCATAATTGACTTCCTCCCAGACTGACTCGCTGTGCTGCTTCATTCACTGAATTGAATGTGTAGGTTTGCAGTTGCAAAGCAATATTAATATTGTATTTGGGCTATTGTCTCTGAATTTATGAGTGAAATCACTTATTCGGTGTCTGCTTAGAATGGGTGGCTCCTTTCAAGAACTAAACAGCTCAAGTAAGAACTAAATGGCTTAATATCAGTTAATGACGAGTTGCCACACGAGGATGAAGGGTGTTGTGACACTTTCCTGTGTGCTCTGAGGCTCCCTCAGAAATTCATCCCCAGTGAGATTATTGTGGCACCTCTGATGATGAGTGCCTTAGGAAGAAGGAATTGTGCATCCTCTGCCTAAAAAGCCTTTTCATGTGAACAACTCAGTAAAGAAAAGCCTGATCTTATGGTGTCAGAAAGGGAAGACTTTAGTGTAAATACTGTTAAATGAAGGGGCTGAATCAGAGAGCAATTTATGCAGTGGTTTGGGCAGTAGAACTGGTTTTAGCTATAAAGTTATTAATTATCTCTTTCTCCTTTCCAGCAAATCCATAACTACCTCACTGGCACTCTTGGAATTCACGTGTGGGCTTCTTATGGAATCTTCATCTTGGCCACTTTACTGATTGGCCTGTTCCTGGGTTTGGTAAGAAAGCAGATGAATTTTTTTCCTCAGTTACCGACAACTTTTGCCTTGCATTAACTTGTGAAAAAAATAAACCTGACTTCCCTCATACTTAAATACCTTGCTTTAATAATATATTATTAAATACTAATATCCCTTCCCATCAGGGGGAACAATTCCAAGTTTGCTTTACCTCTGGAGCTGGGATTGTTTCCTCACGGAACACTTGAAAGATGTGACTCTGTGACCTCTCAAATATCAACAGCAAATAGGAAACTGAGCTAAAAAAAAAAAAAAAAAAGAGATACAGATGGGAGTGCAAGTTCTTGCAGACCAGTTGCTTGGTCCACAAGTGTGTTTTGCAACAGCCAAGACATCCTAAGCAGTTCTGTTGACCACTGGTTTAAGCTGCTGCTAAATCACTAAATCATCAAGTGTGAAGGTTGGTTTTGGGACTTGGAGCTGTGCCCTTCAGCCCAAATATTCGTGAAATAAAGACATAACTTCAGTCTCGTTCTCAGTAGTATTGGGAGGTGATTTCAAAGCAGCTGAAATTTGAAGTTAGGCAAACCTACATTTTGTACACACTGTATGGACAAAAGTGTTGTATAAAAGCAAATGTCTTTCGCTGTCTGTTTTCAACAACTGCATTTTTCTAGATGGCAAACTGTCACTAAAGGAGTGCACATCAAGTCCGTGTAACTAGTTGCAAATGAATATGATGATTTAAAAGAAACTTTCCTCCTCTTCCCTTCACTTAAAAAAGCCCCAAAACCACCCAAAATGCAAAAGCTGGAAAAAATGTAAAGTTAATCTCTCGGCTCCTTCCAAAAAAGCTTGTCAGTGATTGAAATGTATTTCTGGAAGATGGTGTCAGCTCTCTCTTTTTCTTTGCGTTATTCTCAGCATGTGACAAGGAGACACAAATTCCTTGTGTCTTCCTTGTGTTTTGGTTGAACTGCACTGGGCTGTTTAAATAACCAGCACAAAAGGTGGAAGCTCACTTTGTACATAGGGGAGCCAGGGCTAAGGGTGGAATAACATCAAAAAATACAGAAAAACTCGACCAAGATGGTTTCAAAGTTTTCCAAGTGTTCTGAACTTGTCTGCTTAAGATGCAAGCAGCTTCAATACCGAATAAATTTAGGAAAGTGGGAGGCAGAAAATGGGTAGTAGAAAGCAGAGGATGCTGGTTAGTACACACTGGGAAAGCACTTCTTCCCGTGTTTTTATTTAGCTCTTATCTCTAAGCAAGATAATGTAACTTAGAAAGCTATGTTGTGTGTTTCAATCTAAAAAGAATGAGTGCAGGGACTTTGGGAACAGCTAATAAATGCCCTTGTAATTATTGCTAATAAATGCCTTTTGGTCCTTTCCACAGATCCTGGTTTTGATTTCAGACTGCCTCTGCCCAGCCAGCTCAAAATACCAAGCTGAAACACCTGGTAAGTGGGTGAGAGATTGTAGGTCCAAGTGTTAGATTTGTAGGAGGGAGGGCAATACATGTGAACCAATAATCCAGGGAGAACTGGCTTGTCTTTGGTTTGTAACTCAGCAGAATGAAATGGAAGCTGTCTGTGCCTGATAGGCAAGAAAACCAAAAGAAAGTGGAGGAGAAATACTACTGAAGATTTGAGTTAATTGAAAAATAACAGAAAGTTTTCAATAGAATCTCAGAGTTTTCGTTGTTGGAAGGGACCTTAGAGATCGTCCGGTTGCAGTTCCGGCTGGGATAATGACCCCAGTCAGTGGCACCCCTCAGTGTTTCAGGACACACAGGTGGTGGTGCACTCTGAAAGGCCACTGGCCTGGGGTTCAGTCTGACTGCAGCCTTTGCAACTCTCGTTGTGTTTAGAGGAAGCCATCAGCAAGGACAACGCCGAGAACGCGGCGCTGGAGGAGCCCGAGGGGCCTGCGGAGCTCTCCGCGGACGAGGCGGAAGAGGCTGCGGATGGGAAGGATCTCTCAGAGGGAGAAGAGGCAGCAAACTCAAGTGCTGAGGACTCCGAGGAGGATTTGGCGCTCGGGAAAGAATCGGGGGAAGAAGAAACAGAAGATTCGAGTGAACAACCTCTGGCCGAGTCAGAGACTGAGAGCTCGGTGAGGCAGCGCAAGAGCCAGGGGGCTGAGAAGGAACTCTAGTTCTCCCTGGGGGAGTTTGTGCACCTGGACCAAAGAAGTGTCAGACCAGGGTCTGAAGCTGGAGCTTAAACTTGATTTGTCATTTGTGTTTACCAAAACCTCTGCTTTGTCAGCAGGCTTGTATTTTTTTTTTCTTTTTTTTTTTTTTTTAAGCTAGGACTTGCTTCCTTTGTCGGATAAGCACAGATGCTGTGTTGTGTAACCTTAGCTGTGACAATCAGAGCCCTTATCTGGGGCTTATCTGGTCGGTGTCTCCTGAGAGAAAAGGGGCTGTGAGCCCCAGTTCACCAGCTGGGCAATATCTCTGTGTGTGTGTGTGTGTTTTGGGTGTGTCCCTCCCTGAGCAAGAGCGGGGCTTTTAACTCCACTTTGGGACTTCCCTGTCTGAATGTTTATTGTACCCCAACACCCCAGGAGCACAGATAAGGGATGCACTCCTGAAAGAAGGCACCTTACCAGTCTTCTATCAGAAATGTCGTGTACAGTGGGTTTGTTTTTATCACTTTCGACCGAAGCACCTTTCTCTCTCCTTGTTGTTCGTGTTGTCGTCCCGCAGCCCGTCCCCAGATGTGTCAGTTTTTGGTGATCCAGAAGCACAACTCGAGTTCTTTGACCCAAGAAGTTGGAACGGTTGAAAAACCTCAGGCAGGAAGAGAGTGGCAGCTAGATGTTTAAAATGCCTTGGAGCTTTTTAAAAGGTTCAAAGGAAATTATTTTGTTCAGGGGGAATTTTTGCCAAAGCACAACTCCATTTTTATTTTTTTATTTATTTTTTTTTTCCAATTTGTTCCCATCGGGAGGTTGTAGCAAGAAACACTCACTTTGCAGTCAGTGAGCTGTGCATCTCTTGCCAATCCAAGCTTGTCGTATGCAGTGCAGCCCTGCCACTTCCAACTGGGAATACAGAACTGAAGGGGCACTCGGGGGTTTGCTTTTGATCACTTCTCTACTTTTTGTCACTGGCTTTGTCACGCTGGGAAAAGAGAGGGGCGCAGGTGGGTGGTGGGGAGGAGCTGTTGGTTTTGCTACTTATATCAGAATAAAAGGGTGCGTGCTGAACATGTGTAGCGAAGGTGGCTTGTCAGGTGGGCAGCGTTAGGTTGGTTAGGAGACTTGGGTCACCACAGAAATCAGTGGATCACTCCTTTGGGTTAATACACGAGGTTTTTTTTTTGGGAAGGAGCGTCTACAGAGAGATCCTGTATGTTTCTGTTTTGTTGGTGTGTGGCCATGTGTGTGAGATGTGTCTTAATCTTGATACTATTTTTAATATATATAAATATATATTGCATAAGCCTTGCTCACATGCATGAATTTCACCTTGTTCTTCAAGAATGGAGAGTAATCCATGATGAGGTCATCTCTCGTTAGAAGAGACAAGCTGCAAGTGCAAAATGCTGGTTTCCTTTGAGACTGACATTAATAAGGCCGATTTGTGTTGAAAGTGATGTTGTTGTTTTTTCGGGTTTTTTTAAATGCTCATAAAGAAGGTATTTACTAAGAAAGCTTAGCTTTTCCCATCTCTGTCCTGTCTCATCTGATGGTTTAGAACTACGTGGTAGAAACTTCTCGTTTGTCTGTCTGGAGCTGCTCAAAGAACAAAAGACCACAGCAGCTTTTGAAAAGCTAAACTTGTGTTTCCAAAAATCAAAAAAAAAAACCCACTCTGTGGCCACTGTAGCTTGAAAATTGTGCACTTAAAAGCTCGGAGTACGGAGTTGTTTCCATTACGTTCCTTTTTTTCCATTATCTGTGCATCAGGAGCTCTCTGAAGTCTGAAAGAAAACCAGGAGTGTGACCACATTTCACGAGAGGAGCAGGAGTTGGGGGGTGTGTTCAGGTACATGAACTTGCGTAAGATAATACAAGAACAGACGTATTCCCTAAATGGTGGGTCCAAACCTACCGGGCACTGGAAAATCTGTGGGACTGGATCCAGCACGGGCTGAGGGCAGTGATGTCTTTGCTTGTCCCCAGAGAGGATGTTCTGTACTCCATCCTAACTGGCTGAACTGTGGGATCACTAAGCAGGGCTTAAGTGAGCAGGCAGCAAGTGGCCACAGTTTGCATCTGTCTTGTGAGTCTGGAAATGAGCTCTGCCAGGCTTCCAGGGGTTCTGGAACACGGTAGGGATGTCATTGCTCCGGTGTCGTCGTCAATAAAGTGGGGGATGTGAATGGGATTTGACTTGTATTGGTGTATCTCGTTACAAAGATCACTGGGTTGTAATTAGGCTTTAGAGAGCAGCCATTGATCCCTCCAACTTAGCTGTGCATTTGTAGGAGACTTATTGGAGCGTGACCCTGGACATAGCCAGCTGTGACCAGTGTTTATGTGGCAACAAGTAGGCAACACTGCAAAGGCTAAATTTGTGTTCAACAGAAAAACTGTGAGCTGTGCAGCGAAGGTGTCACGTTAATATACTCTCCAGGATCAGTTTTCTTCCCACTAAAACACATTTTAATTGCATCACGCCAGTAGTACTAATTAGACTGTTACAACTGTGTTAAACTTGCTGTGTTTCCAAAAAGTCAGGATCAACCTGAGTGTTCTGATTGATCTTAAACACTGGAGCTTGTTCTTGCAACCTCAGTGTGGACAAAACGACCTTGGGGTGGTTAAAAACCAGTTTAAGTATCAGCTGTGCTGTGTGCCCCTGGAAACCTGTCCCTGATGGATCTGAATGGGAATCCCTAACAGCAAGCCAGTCAAAAATTCCTTTGGTCTGGAAATCCATCAGGCCTTCCAAACCTCTTGCCCCTGAGGTCTGTGTGAAACTTGTGAGTCTTGGAATGCTCTGTGTCTGCTGCCCCGTGGGTGGCCTGTGTTGTGTGGGATTTCCTCCTGGGAATGTCACATGGGATTGTCTGTTCCGTGGAAGTGGTGCAGATTTATACTCTGGGGTATTTTTTACTGAAACTCCACATAAACTTTGTATTTATGACCATCTCGCAGTAAGTTTTCGTTTCCTCAGTGCGTGGCTGGCTCATCTCTGTCAATAATTTGGTCATAATTTGGTCATAATTTGGTCATAATTTGGTCATAATTTGGTCATAATTTGGTCATAATTTGGTCATAATTTGGTCATAATTTGGTCATAATTTGGTCATAATTTGGTCATAATTTGGTCATAATTTGGTCATAATTTGGTCATAATTTGGAGGCCAGCAGGATGTGGTCCAGGATAGAGGTGCAGAGCTCAATGGCCCATCCTCAGGCTGTGTCTCACAGCAGGCTGAGCTGAAGGAATGGTCCATAGGGACTGCCAGGAACCAGCACTGCAACCCACCTGGCTGATGTGAACAGCTCCTGGATCCAGAACGTGGATTCGTTCTCCTCAGGTGAGTTCCCTGAGCTGCCTTTCCCTGGGAACAGAGCAGCTGCAGGGCTTGGGGGATTTGCCACTCCCTTGGGTTGGCTGCTTTTCCGTGGCATCCATTTCCTGCTGTCAAGCACAAGTTGGGATGGTGTGAAATGAAGCCTTGCGAGCATTCTGTTGGTTTGCTGTTTCATCAGCTGCTTCTCCTTCACTTTTGCGAGAACATGAGATTGTCTCCATGAAAACAGCACGTGGAATACTGCAGGCAGAATCTGATCTGGCAAACCGAAAGCTCTGCTTTTGTAGAGGAAACAGGAAGGTACTCTGGTGGCTGAACTAAAGGGGTAGAAAAGCGTGGAGTTTCTGCCTTGGAATTTTGAACTGCACCTTGGAATTCTGAACTGGAGCAGCAAACTCCCAGCTCTTGGGAATGGGGCTGCCGAGGAGTGTGTGCCTCCTGCTGGGAGCTGATCACACTGCAGGGACTACTTGTTTTAACCCAACATTCCTTTCCCGGTAGAAAAACACCTAAAAAAACCCTCTCTGTGCTTTTGCTTTCACTTTGTCTTTCCCGAGGAGAAAGGAAAGCTCTGGATTTAAACATACAGGGAACAAGTGGGAATTTGTGTCAGTGCCACGTAAGGAAGTGGAAAGATCACCCTTGATAAGGGCACTTTTTATGTCACTGTATGATTGGGGGGGCAAAAGTGGCACTGAGAATTTCTTTGTAGCTGTGCCCTGGGTTGATTTTGTGGCACAGTCATCCAACTCTCCCCAGGAGAGCCGGTCCCCTGTGTGAGAGACTGTCTGAAAAGACCCCACAAAATAGGGGCTTTCTGACTTTATTTTAGAGAAATCCACAAGTGTTCACGGGGAATTTGGAAGCCAAAATGTTTTACTTATGTAAGTGGCTTGATAAAACAGCTTTGCACAGCAGCCTTGATGGCTTGAACACTGAAATACTTGAATTATATGCTGCAGTTAATTGGCCAGTTCATCTTCACTGCAGTCAACTGGAGTGAGAAAATCCCAGCTGGCTCATCCATCCCCTGTGGGTGTCAGAGGGAGACCACTGGCATATTGATATCAATTTGCAGTGCACAGCTGGAAAACTGAATTATACACACACTTGGAAAGTTTTCCTTGACAAACAACCACCATAAACCTGTTGCAAACCACATCTGTTTGTTAAAACCCGAGTCAAGATTCAATCTGGAAATCTTTAACCAACTTAGAAATCATCTAAACCAATGTTTTGCTTTTAAACAGACTTTCTGCTTTTTCTAGATATTTCGGATGACAAAGGTGTCCATGAGGGACTGCACACTCCTGTTATTGCAGGTTTAACTACTTATTTCTTTCTCTGCTTGTTCTTTTTTAATTTTTACCATATTTTATCCCATGGTATTCCAGGTTGGCCTTGACCACGTGGAGTAAAATACAGTGCTGAAGTCCAGTGTGACACAAGAAGCTGGTGTTTTTATTTTATTTTCGGGATGTGGGTAAGTTGAATCCTGATGAGGCCCTGTATTAATGATTTACAGGCAAAAGCTTAAAAGAGAGGGCAGCGGGAATAAACTACCCCTGTGGGATCTGCAGCCATGTCTGGAAAACCGGTGTGCATTGGTGATTTTGAGGAGTATGCCAAAACATTCCTGCCCAAATCCGTGTACGATTATTACCGATCCGGAGCCGATGACCAGCAAACACTTGCAGATAATGTGGCAGCGTTTTCCAGGTAGGAGGATGATTGAAGGCTGGGGTGGGAGGCAGGGGGGTGTGAGTTCTGCTTTAGTGCTGGATGTGGTGCAATTTTAGAGTTTTCCATGTGAACAAAACGCAGTTCTTCTGCAACTTTTTTAGCAAGAGGAGTCTCAAATCGCTGATTTTCCAGAACCATTGTCTCTCCCCTCTCACTCCTCCACCCAGCACTTGCTGTCAAAAAGCTGTTCCTAAAATCCATTAGCACCTTTTTAGCTTTCCCTGCATTTTGGTTCTTTTGTTACCAGAAATTCTCCAGATCCTTCAGCTCCAATATTTAATCAGCCAGTGAAACTGTAACTGCTGCATTTTGGGGCTGCAGTGCCAGCAAGGGGTTCTTGTGGTGGGGTTGCCCTTTTTAGGTCCCGAGTGAAACCTTTTGCTTGTTCCTCCTGAAGGGAATGATTTGTGCAGCCTCCCCAGATCAGAAGGAGCATTTCCCAGCTCTGGGATGAGCTGGCAGAGCCAGGGCTCAGTCCTGGGTGGGCAGGCTGTGCTCGGGGGGGGGGTGGTTCCAGCAGAAGGTCAGCACTTCCCCAAGAAATATTTAAAATGATGGGGAACTCCTTAACTCAGACTGGAGCCCTGAACTGTTGTCCAGACCTGGCTGAGGCCCCCCTTTGGCTCAGGAGTAGGAGGACAGCACGCAGTCAGTCAGCCCTGGCTGTCAGAGCAGTGACAGTGTCCCAGTGTCACGTTGTTGGTTCCCACCCCCAGGTGTCCCCAGGCAGGGCAGAGGGAAGGAGGCAGCTGCAGGCTGTTCCCTCAGCCCAGCTGAGCCCCTGGAGCTGCTGCAACAGCTGCTGAGCCCTTTCCTTGGGGTGCCCTGCTGGGGGAGGCATTTAACCCCTGCCCTTGGCTTTGCTCATCTCTGAAGGCTTTGTCTTCAATCCTCCTGAGTCTAACAAACCAAAACAAGATTTCTCTGATTTATCTTGTCTTTCTCCTTCCCCACTTTGCTTTCCTGCTTAGAGCAGCAATTCTGCTCACTGCTCCAGTTGCTTTTCCACAGGCTGTGAGCAAGTCAGCCAGAAATCCCACAGGAGCTGGAGGTTGTAGGAAGTGCAGTGATAATTTAGCAGGATCTCAAAGGCCAGATGGCAGGAATGGGCTCAGAACCTTCATTTTAGGGACACACAGAGGGAAGCCTTATAAAGTCAAGAGAAGAAAAGTCACCTCTGCTGTGAGCACTTATTGCAGACCGTGCTCATGCAGGAGCCATCATCCCAGACTGGAATTTCCCTGCTCAAACATGAGCCAAGGCGTTGCCCTGAGGAGTAAATGGGAGCAGGAGGGGGTGCAGCAGTGCTCACCTGATTTTTATTTTATCTTTCCTAATGCCCCCAGATGCTCTGATGTTACCTGCCCTCATAAATCCAAAATGAGACGTTAAGGGAAAGGATACTCAGGAATTACTGGGAGGCCGTAAACTGTGGGAGTAGTGAACATTTCACTTGCAGCTGCAGGAGCTAATCATGATTAAACTGGATCCAAACCTCCCAGAGCCAGGCTAAGAAAGAGCTGGGTATGTTCCCTGGCTGTTTCCCAGAGCTGGATGGTGGAGCTGAGATAGGGGCTCTGAAGCTGCTGCCCACTGCAGGGATTGATTCCCGTGCTGAAAAGATCCTGGTTTTTTTTAGTACATGGGATGCTGCCATTAGCAGCCATTAGCCTGTGTTTGCCACCCATCTCTAAAAGGTGGAAACTGCTATAAGGGCTTTGTAATATTATGATTTAAAAGCCCTGTTTGACACGAACAACTCGTGAAATCTCTCTTTTTCCCTTGGGTGCTGCGGGGAGGAGCGTGGCCTACCCGTTATGGATGCAGGGCAGCTGCTTACTCTGCTCCTCACACAGCCCTGCTGTGGCTCTGAGCACCTTTTTTCTGCCTGTTCCCCAGTGCAGCCTGTGGGTAAATATAAAGTAAGGTGGACTTTACACAAAGTCACAAGGTCAGATGATTTTTGGACAGATATGAGTAAGTTCAGCTTCGTTTCCCGTGGATCTCCCCTGCCAGAAGCTCAGCTGCAGGTTCAGCCTGACTCAAACTGTGGGCAGTTGAGTGAAATATTTACAGACACCTAGGATCACCACAGGATGGTGGCATTTCCAGAGGAAGAAATAGATTGTTATTAAGGACTAATAGAAAGATTATTAAGGAGTAAGCTTGATGGATGTTTGTGTTGCTACATCCCACACCACCTCTGGAACACCGCAGCTGTCAAAGAACTGAGGAGCCTGAATGGAGAATGGATTCTTGTGGCAAGCTTGGGACACCTTTAGCTTGAAGGCATTCAGGAATTCACTCTGGAATCTCCCCTCTTGGCATTTTAAGGGGGGGACATCAATGTGTGTAGGAAACAAAACAGCCCTGCAGCACCAGGGGATTGTTTGGGATGAGCTGGGAAGGGAAACAAGAAGAGCTGCTTGAAAATGAGTTGCAGTTTGAAAACATTTTTTCACAGCTGAAAGCAGTGAGAGCTTCCCTCTTACCCCTCAGCAAGGTAATTTAAAATCGGAAATTTTTCAGCTTGGAGAAAAAAGCAAAAACCCCCAAAAGATTAATCCTGCTCCTTCTCTTTAATCCTCCCCTCCAAACAGCTTTTAGCTGAAGCTGCCTAAACCAGCAGCGCTTGCTGCCTTCCCCACTGTGGCATCTCCCACTTCCAGCTGGGAAGAAGGATGTGCTCACTCTGTTGCTGATTGCAGCACATGAGTATGGACTTGGCTGCAAAAAGATGTGGGTGATGAGGAGATGATGAATTAAAAAAAAAAAAAACAAAAAACAAATCCAAGTATTTTACAAAATATCCAGGAAATGTTTTCACTGAAAAACCTGGAGGAAGCAGGTGGTGTGGTGCAGCTGAATGAACAGGTGCTCTGGTGACTGGGAAATAAATACAACTTGTGGGTTTTCCTTGCTGCTGTTGGGGGCATTTCCCTGTGGCTTGTCCAGAAAATGCCTAGCTTTGAGTGTCCATCGAACTCAGAGCTGGAAACACCTGTGTTTCCACAGGAAGATCAGATTTTATTAAAAGGGGTAGTGATGTTGGTGTTTGTGTGGGACCCAATTAAGAGTCAGGATGCTGATGGAGAGGGTGCTTCTCACTGTCTAAATGAGCAAGGTTTCAAAAGGATTTTTTCTTTTTTTTTTTTAACTGGGAAAAGATGCCTCAGAGCTGAGTGGAATCCTTCAGAATGAAGGGCTAGGAAGAAAGGAGGAGTTTAAAACAAGTCATGTTTTCTTTGTCCCACCCTCAGCCCATCCTCCCCTGAAAAATAACAAACATACAATGGCATGAAAACAAGTCTGAGGACACACTTGCCCTGTGTGTCTTGGCGCTGAACATCTCAGCTGACTCCCCATGGCCACACAGCTCCTTCCAAGCATCATAACTGTCTCTCTCCTCCCTGGGGAGTGTTTCCTGGAGAGCTGGCATGGCCCTGTGCTCCAGGACTCCAGAAAGGTGGGTCTCATCCTGGCTCTGTCCCAGGCTCCTCAGGGAAGTGTCTCCTGATCTTTCTACAAAATATACAGGATTTTGTCTCTTTCTCACTTGCCAGTTTAACATGCAAGCTCAAGCTCCCCTCTCCTCCCTGCTGGAGGGTAACAATGGCTCTGGTTCTCTCTCCATGCTGAGAATTACAATATTATCAGTCAGAGCAGTTAGTCAGGTTCTTAAAAGCTTAAATTTTTAATTCTTTTCTGTAATTAAAATCCATTGGCCCCCGGAGGCCTCTGTGAGGGGCTGGTGCTTGCCGAGTGGCTTTGACCCGTCTGAGAGGCCAACCCCTGCTATCGCACCCCCTCTGCTGGCTTCTGGTGACGGTGGCAGCGCTGTGACATCGCCTGGATGGCGGCAAAAAGCCCCTTTTCACGGGGTGTCCCCTGGAATGCAACCCTGTTCCTAAAGGTTTGGCTGCTGTGGTGTTGAAGAGTGCGGTGGAGGGTGATTCGAGGTTTAGTTTGCAGCGCTGTCCCTTTGTCCCTTTGGTGGCAGGTGGCGGCTGTACCCGCGGGTGCTGCGGGACGTGTCTGTGCTGGACGTGTCCAGCTGTGTCCTGGGCCAGCGTGTCTCCATGCCCGTGTGCGTGGCTGCCACGGCGATGCAGCGCATGGCTCACCCCGACGGCGAGACCGCCACAGCCAGAGGTGAGTGCACACAGTGTCCCCCGGGGGGGGGGAGGGCACGCACAAAACTATCCTGGTCACGGGACCCAGCTCTATTTCTCGCTCCAGGATGGGTTTGAGCTGCTGCTCGTTGATTTCGGGGTTTGTGTTTTTTGCTGTTGGCTTTGTTTGGCTGCGGTTCCCTCCCTGTGAAACAGGAGTTTGAAAACTGTATCTATCTATACATTTTATGAATATAACTATATGTATGTAGGCACAGCGCCAGTGTTCCTCTTAGGGAATTGCTTCTGGGAATTCGAAAACCTGGGAAAAACCTTTGCTTTGAAGAGAGAGCATCCCAGGGATGCAGGGAGATAAGGGGCCGTCTGGGCCAGAAGCTGCACAGGGATGTTGCCAGCACAGAGGGTGCACCTCAAAGGTTGTGAGAAATGGGGCGTTAACCAGAACTGAGAGGGGAAATTGTCTCCTATTCCTTTCACCTGGGCTGCAGAATGATGTGAAAAGCAAGGAAGAGGTTTGGGCTGTGCATTTCAGTGCCCCAGCACTGAATGCAAAAGGATACAAAGCTTAAATAAGTGATATTTAAAAAAAAAAGATAAATCCCCTGCATGGTTGAGTTATCCCTCTAACAGTGTTTCCATGACCAATGCAGCAAACACCAGTGTGAGGGGAGTCTGAGGACCATCCCTGCGGTGGGGGCTGCTCTCAGCTCTCATTAAGAAGCTGCACCCCTCACGGGTTTCAGCACAACTCCAGCAGCCCTCTCTGTAAAACTAGATTTCTCCAATGTTATACCGTGTTTGGGGACACTGTTTTTCCCCTTCCCAGGAGGTGTGCTGGAATCCAGCGCTTTCGTGGCTGCTGCGTGTGCCGGCGCGTTCCACACGGTGGAGCTCCAGCACCTGGGATGGGTTTGGGAAGGGCCGGAGCGAGCCCCGGGGCTGTCCTGTCCTCTGGCAGCTCCTGGGGGTGAACTCTGGGCCAGGTTGCGCTGGGAGGAAACTCCGGAGCGTCAAACTGTTGAGTGCAAACCTGTTAATGCAATGGGGAGAGCAAGATGTGAAACACAAAACTCAGGGTGGTTCTTAGCAAAAATTCCCACTGATTCTGCATCCTGGCCACGTTTTGGGGCATAAACCCACAATGGCATGCAGAGTCAAGGGGTGCAACAAGACTGAGTACTAGGGCTGAGTCATGGCTGTGGTAATAACTTAATTCCAGAATTTCCTGATTTTTGTGCACTTATTTGTCAAACTTTAACACGTGATTGTTGCATTTGGGGTCCTTGGGTTTTCGAGCTGGGGGGCTCTGGTTGGAATATGTGTTCCAGTAAACGTATCCCTTGGAATATGTTGCTTTCAAAGGAGGGCATAATGAAAATCACACCCTTAAAACTCCCTGCCCTCACTACCCCTCTTGCTGGGCTTTTGGGGGCTGCTGCTCCTCCAGGGATGATGCTCTCCTGCACTGACTGAGCTGCCCCTTCCCAAGACAGGGCCTTAAACACCCCTTCAGTGACAGTTCTGCTTCATCAGCAAAGGATCTTTTAAGCAGAAACTTTCAATTGTAATTTTAAAGTTGCTGGGGACAGGCCAGCCAGCACAGTGGAAGTTATTCCAAAGGTTAACTCACAGTCATGGGCAAAACTTGCACAGCCTCAAATCCAGGTGGTGGGTTTACTTATACTTCTGTGAGCTAGAATTGATAAAAAATAAATAACTGAACTTTAAAAAAATGCCCATGCAGGCTGTAATAATGTTACCCCTCAGTTTCCTTTGACATGTCTAAATGCCAGGAGTCCTTCCTTATAGAGAAAGCTTTCTTGTGCTTGAAACAATTTCACACACCTTGGCGGTTGTCCCAGTTCTTCCAGGTCTTCCTTCAAGTCTATTCCCTGGCATTTTAGTGGTAGCTCATCAATATATAGGGCAATTTTCCAAAGAAGGGATTTTCTGTTCAGTAGAAACTGTAAAAAATTGGGAGGAAAATTGTTTTGGATTAGCTGAAATGTTTCATTTGATCCAAAACACAATGTTTTATTTCATTTTCCTACTGGCCGATGCTTTTACCCATAGCTCTGTTTTGAAACAAAAGTGTTAGCTCAGGAGAAAACATTTCCATTTTGAAAAGATCAACACATGACATTTTGACTTAGGTGATTTTTTTTTTTTCTTTTTCGCCTCCTCCCCACTCCAATTTCAACCTCTTTCACTAAAAATATTTGCCAAATGTGGTGAATAATCTTAGCCACCGTTCAAGAGCGAAAGGTTATTCTCTAAACACTTTTCAATAGAACCCGTCTGGTCCTGAGGGATTTTTCTTGCTTGTCCATCAGGAGCCTCGTTGTCCCTCCCTGCCAGGACATCCATTTGCCATCCTGACTCCAAGCTGTGCTTGCAAACCAACGTGCTCCCTGTGTACTGACACAAAATCTCAGGCACCATCCAGCTGCTTAGCAAGAAGTGGGAACTTTTTGCAGCCTTTAATTGATGATAAACAGATTTGCAGCGTTATTCTACTGTTTATTTATTTCTGTTTATATTCCTGCTTGTTCCATAAAGCTCTTGCTGACCGAGCACCTTCTGCTCCCGTGTTTTCACCCCGAAGCAGCACTGCAATGCCTGACTTCTCCCTGACTGGCTGAAAACCAGGCTGAGAACCCGATTTGATTTTGGAAAGCTGTGAATGGCAGTGGCTCAGAGTTTTTGTTTGCCCTCTGTGCCTGCCCTCAAACCTCTCTCCGAGCTACTGCTGACGCAGGGAGGGTTTCACCACCACCTGTGATGTGACTGCACCCTTTGCTTTGCCAAATGCAGAATGGGAATATTGACTGGAAAGCTTTTCCCCCCCTGTTTTAGATGAGTTACTGGCAGCTCTGTCACTTCCCCTAGAGAGTGAGTAACACCTTTTTGTTAATTTGGCTCTCAACAGGCTCTTACCGGGCTTTTTGTTCACTCACTGGGATTCATGTTCCTTGTGCTCATCAGTGACTGGGCAGGAGGGATTTGGTGATCTATTACTTTTTGTAATCACTCAGCCACAGTGGAAACAGCAGGATTTTGTACCCATCTTTAACCTGTTACTTATGCAGTGATCAAAAACCAGAGGTTAATTGTGAGCTGTGGCTGCTCCAGAGGACAACGTTCCCCTGGGACAACACGGCCTGGGCTGACCTGACCCGGATTGCCCCTGGAACCTGGCGTGGCCGGGGGACTTTGTGCTGCAAGTGCACCCAGGCAGCCTGGCATGCCAGGCCAGCCACATCCCTTCTGGCCACGCGTGTCCTTCCCTGGAGGGGTTTGTCAAGAGAGAGACAGTAAGTGCTTTAAACAACTCTGTTTCTGGGGAGATGCAGCTCCCAGAACCCGGCTGCTGCTCCTGAGAAATACCACCCTGCCAAAAGGACAGCCTGTTGGTCCCAGGGAATGTCCTCTGGCCCTGAATTTGGAGGCAGTGGGTTCCCTGGTGGATTCGGGGGAAAAGGACTGCAGTGTGGCTGCTGTGCTTTGGAGATGGCTCTAAAAGGGAAATGATGGGGGGGAAAAGCAAATTCCCATTCCCATACATGGTAACCCTGACAAAATATGCACCTTTGAATTGGGCTCCTCTCCAGTGTCCTCCCCTGGAGTATGTTGCCACAGGGACAAATTCCATATCCTTCCCAAACCATGTAATGAAGTGATATCCCACCTGATGGGAAAACTGAGGCAGGTTTGGATCAGATAATAGGGAAAGAGTCTTTACCATCTGTGATTCCATGGACTTCTCCAGCCTCCTGTGTGTGGCTGATCCTCTCTGTGCCATCGTGGGTCCCACCAGGAGCCTGCAGGGTGTGCAAGGGTGAACGTGTGTGCTCAGGGCAATGCTCAGGAGTGAAAGACCTGAGGAAAATAAGAAAGCAAACTAAAAACCATCTGAAATGGTGTGAGGAAAGGCTGCTTTACAAAAGAACTGGGGTTTAAACTCTGGCAAATGTCACATATTGCAGCAAGGGCGTCCCGGGGGGAATATGGCTCTGCTAGAACTGATCTGTAACAACAGACAGAGGTGTTTGCAGCACCCCAAAGCTGAAGTGGGAAATAGGGTTGTTGGAGGAAATGAATTGCTTCTGTTTGCTCCAACTGCAGCTCAGTGTGTGAGAAGTGGGAGTACATTTTTAGCAAAACCTAATTTGAGGTAGAAAAAAACCCCAAACCAAACCTGGCAGGGCTTCAGGACTCTGTATCTCATGGTTTAGCAAGTCTAGAAAATTATCAGAGGATGTTTTAAAATGATCAAGGCAAAGCACAGGTCGACCAAAACTGGAACTTGGAATTTTGAAAGCTTTGAAAAATTTTGTGTGTGAACTCGGAACTGAGGAGATCTAAACGGTGTGTGTGTTGAGCTGGTGCTTCACCAGAGAGCTGTGAACTTTGCAGGAGAGATGGGGGGAATTTGGTGAGTGTGCTTGCACGAGAATGCCATAACCCCATTTGGGATGGCTGAACTCTGGTTGAACCAAACTGCTTAAATCTGATCTTATAAAAGAGCAAAGCCTCATTTTCTCTGTGATGCTAAATTGAAAGGATATGGTGAAATACTGTGTTTTAAATCTTCCCTTCACCAAAAATATTTAACTTTTGCTTTTGCAACTGCTCTTATGTCAGCTGGGCTGTGGAACTGGAGTTGGGAAGGAAAGGCAGAATGGGAATAACTGGCTACCTTGAAGGCACATTGAACCATAACATTTACATTTCTCCCTTATCTGATCTGAGGGTTTTGCAATTGCTGGGTTATCAACCTTCCTGCTCCTTCATGTGCTGGGGTTGGACAGAGCAGGAGGAATGCGGATCCCCTGTTGCTCAGCGTCGCTCAACGGACTCGATTTGGGAATTCACTTAGTATGGAATTTGTGGTGACCCCCCACAGCCGATTTTTAACGTGATTTTGGGCCATTTGGTATCTGCGGTTCTTTAGAAAGAAACCTCATTTCTTGGTACTTTATCCTAAGAGGGAACTATTTACCGGAATTTTAAGGGGAGGAATGAAACAGCTTT
Source organism: Empidonax traillii (assembly GCF_003031625.1). NCBI lineage: Eukaryota > Metazoa > Chordata > Aves > Passeriformes > Tyrannidae > Empidonax > Empidonax traillii. The sequence goes on from NW_020955807.1 coordinate 435,044, forward strand.
TTGGAGTTTTGGGTCGTTGCTACTGCATTTCCAGGGAGGGAAAGCGCCCTGGGAGGGCGTGACCGATTTGTTTGAATAAGCTGTTCATAAGTTTCCACTCCAAGAGCCTTGTAATCCTTATTTAATCAAATGTTGTCATAAAGACCACTTTTTAATTCCTCGATGGGCTGGAGGTGACGTCTTGAAACAGAGCTCCATTTACATTCAAAATATGCATTCTGCGGTAGAGCAAGAAAAATAAGGCTCTCTGTAATATTTTGGAGTTCCACGGCGTGTTTTCCTTTATTTTATATTAAGTGACAGATTACTCCAAAAAGAATAAGTGCTGGATTCATAAAAATCTATCTGCATGAGGTCAGCTGGTACAGCCTGGGTTGGAAACGGTCCCTGGGGAGGGCGATTTTTGGGAGGCAAAAAGCTGGAAGCCTTTAATGCATTATTTTAATTAATTAATTCATTATTTTTTTTTTAGACCATTCAGAACTTTGCACGTGGATGTGTCCTTAAATTCACACACCAGAATTTCTGACCAGTGACACCCAGACACCAGGGGCTTACAAGCGGGATTCCCATGGGATAATTATTGATATGAGTTAGGCGTAGTTGGATTATGATATATTTCTGCTGTTGGAGCAGGGATCATCCTGATCACACCGAGTAAGGCAGGGAGTGCTCACAGCCCATCCCTGTTAGCAGCTGCTATTAGTGCAGCATTCCCTGGAATGCACTAACATTAAGGAAAGGCAGGGTGTAGTTATGTGCACCAACTTGTGCTGGCGAGCAGAACCTCAGTTTTGGATGATCCCAAACGCGGCTTTGTGTTCCGCAGCCTGCCGGGCCGTGGGGACAGGGATGATGCTGAGCTCCTGGGCCACGTCTTCCATCGAGGAGGTGGCGGCGGCGGCGGCGGGGGGCCTGCTGTGGCTGCAGCTGTACGTGTACAAGGACCGGCAGGTGACCGAGTCGCTGGTGAGGCGGGCGGAGCGCGCCGGCTACCGCGGCATCTTCGTGACGGCCGACACGCCCTACCTGGGCCGGCGCGTGGCCGACGTGCGCAACAGGTTCCAGCTCCCACCGCACCTCAGGTACACCCCGAGGGGGTGGGGGGTGTGGGGAGGGCAGCTGCAGCTTTTCTTGTGCTCCAATGCGGGAACACGTGGCTGTAAATCTCCCTGAATTCTCCGGGAGGGCAGTTTCTACCCCCACGTGTGTTTTGGGGCGTTTTCTCTGCCCCGGAAGAATTTGTGGCCCGGTGATTGAGTTCAGCACTAATTCTGGTTCCCCCTCCCACTGCAGGGCCTGTGAAGCATTCAATTTTAACGGAGTTAAACCAGAATGTTAACCTTACGATGGTGTTGTCAGGGCACTGATTTCCCTGGCCTTTTGCAGATATAAATTGGTAGACTGTACGGGCCAACCTGATAAAGATGTGCTGAAGTGCTGGCACAGTTTTAGCAGCCAAGAGGATTAGCTGGAAAACTATTTAATGGATGGGTTTACCCAGGACTTGGAGATAAAAATCTTGTGGGAATCTTGCAGGTAGGTCTCGGTAATGACTGTAGTTTGCCACAGTGTATGTCAAGGTTTTTCAGAGCGTGCAAATGAACACAAAAATGGAAGGAAAAAATTATTAAAGGATCAGTGAAATTACTTTAGAGCAGATGAACTTGGATTTCTGGGTGAAAGTTACTTTTGAATATTAGCAATGAAACTGAATTGCTCTTCCTATGTCCCCAAAGACTGTTGTGTTATACAATGTATGTAACATGTGCCCAGTAAGAATCACATCCCAAGGTCTCTCTTATCTTCTACTGAAATATTATAGAAAATAAGCCCTGGGATTTGCAATGAGTCTGATTCTCCACCTCACAGGCAAAGACCCCTCCAGAGTTTGGGGTGTTGCCTCTCCCCCTTACACATGGAGCTAAAATAGAGTATGATGAAGGCTGACAGAGCAGCCTGAACTCTGCCTCTGTAATTGTGTTATAAACTACAACCTTAGGAGGAAAGCAGCAGAGAGCAAAAAAGCCCTGACACGTCCAAGCTGAAAATGAACCACACTGGGATGTGCCTGCCCCACATCGTGATCCTGCTGTAGATCTGTGTTTGGCACAACACCATCAGTATGCACTGGCATTTCACCTGAAAAAGAATTAACTAATCCTTTAAATAGCTTATTTTTTATGGGCAGTATAACTTTAGGCCTGGGGTTAGAGAGTTTCTGAATGCGAGTCCGGTGACCCTAAAACATTTGAGGGAAGGGGCAGAGCGTTTCTGAAACACTTTGACCCCCACCTGACCAAACCATAATGAGGTTTTGAGTGAACTGGATGAAATCACACGAAACTGGAACAGTCCTTAAAGGTCCCAGTTAATCAGTGCAGGTTTCAGGGCAATGCTGGGCAGGGTTTTGTTGCAGGGTCGGTGGTGAACCCCCCCCCTCCCCACCCCAGCGTGGGGGCTCCGCTCATTTGCGTGATAACTTTTTCTTGGCTTCGGGTTTTCAACAAAGTTTCAAAGCAACAACAAGGTGCCATTGTGCTCTGAAACCTATGTAAGGCAACATTCATTCAAGTGTTGATCTGCTTCTCCCAGGCCAAGAAAAACAACAGTTATTTATATAATCTTATCCCTGGTTCTGTTTTTCTCTGGGTACCCCACCCTCCACAAACCAACAGCTGAAAAGCTGGATCTTGCTGGGAGCCCTCTCCTTCCTCCTTTGCATCTGGGCCTGGAGCTGAACTGAAAAGCCACGTGAAATGCTGCTTGTGGCAGGCATGAAATCAGCAGTGAAAGCAGCCAGTTTCCATGCAGAACACCTCATGCACTTCCCAAAATGTGTAATATGAGTATTAAATAGCCCAGTGTGGAACGAGACACGGTTTCTGAGGAGCAGAGCAATCAGCCTGGTGTGGGTGCCCTAGAACCTGACTGATTTGGGGCTAAAAACATTATTCACATAATGTTTTCATGTGAACTAATTTTACCAGGACACGAACAAAAGAGACGCAAGGTGAACTGGCTGCACGTTGGCCTTGTTGGACAGAGGGAAATTCTGAATTCTTTGCAAGGCAGATCCACCCAATTCATGGAGCTTAACAAAACCTCCCTTCCTCCTTCTCCCCTCCCACCTACCTGATCCCCTATTCCTCTAACAGCTGAATTCCCTGGATTTGAAAAACAAGCCAAACCAAACCGTGTTTCTTTTGCTAGAAGCAGGACTGTTGCCTTAGGCCAGAGAACCTTGCGCAGAATCATCACAGAAACATAGAAAGGTATGGGTAGGAAGGACCTTAAAGATCAAATGCTTGTGTTGGTTATCAAATGCTTTGTCAGCCAAAGGTTTTGGCTCACTGAGGACTGGGATCTGACATGCTGGGATTGGCCTTTTTTGCTCCTGCCCTGCAGTACAGCAAAGTTTTATCACAGGTATATTGATTCGTGGCTACAATAAACTGATTTGTGGCTACAGTGGACCTTTCTCAGCCTATTTTTCCTTTTCTTTTTGTCGTTTTAGATTAAAAAACTTTTCCAGCAGCGACCTGGCGTTTTCCTCAGGGAAAGACTTTGGAGAGAACAGCGGGCTGGCCGTGTACGTGGCCGAGGCCATCGATCCCAGCGTCAACTGGGAGGACATCAAGTGGCTTCGGGGGCTCACCTCGCTGCCCATCGTGGTGAAAGGAATCCTCAGGGGTGTGTGGGGTAAAGGCCCCCTCAGGGGGGTGCAGCTCTGCTGCTTCCAGTGGGAAAAACCCAGGAGTGAAGACACTTGTGGCAGCAGCTGATTAAATTTATATCTGAGATTGGATGCAGCCAGGAGGATTGAAGTTGCTCTGTTGAATTGTGTCTGCAAACCCTGACCTGAGCTGATAGAGCTTCAGGGAAAGCTGGATTTCCATTCTGTCCAAAGAGCACTGAGCACAGTGGAGTGGTTTCATTAAGTCTGGATTATTACTGTAATCATGCCAAAAATTTTGGCTGGGACGGAATCATTCAGCAAAATAACTTCTTAGTGATGAGTTCTAGAACACAGCAGAGAAAATAAAGACTAGCGGCCCAAGTGGCTGCTGATTCGAAGGGATTAAATGTTCTCTAACATTTCAAACTACTTTCTGGTCTTATTGCTTAAAGATGAAACGTTTTTTCTGTGCTGAGGTGCGGCTTTGCAAGGCTGAAGCCCTAAGGTTTCTTTGCATTATCTGGCAGGAATTTTTTCAGGGATACCAAAATTTCCCTCCTCGTGGAGTCAACAAGCTCACAGGTATGGAAGAACATAACTAGTCTGGATTTCTTTTCCCAGCTGATGATGCTAAAGAAGCTCTGAAGATTGGGGTAAATGGTATCCTGGTGTCAAATCATGGAGCACGACAGCTCGATGGGGTCCCTGCCACTGTGAGTACTGGGGCCAATGTGCATCAATTAGTCCCTAATTTGCTCTGCCTTTGGCTTGTTTGCCTTCTCTCTGAACTTGTGGAGGCTGGAGGGAAAAGCTGGAATATGTGTTATCTGCCTTAACCCATGAGGAACCTCCCTGCACAGCTCTGTGGATGTCACGCTGTGCTCCGAGTTTGACACGGCCTCCCCTTGCTCAGAGAAAACTGGAAAATCCCTAAGAAATTTTTTCCAGTCCCTTCTTTCGTGTCTCCTTTCCCACTCTTGTTTTGAAAAACTCCTGTTGCCATTTGCAGCACACTCAAGGCTGTATTGGAGTTGTTTTTCCCCTTTTAATATTCTTTAGAGGCTTCTGAAAAATTGCAGTTATGGAACAGCTAAAGGTAGAATGAAACTCTCTCTTTTTCTCCTTTCGAATATTTTCACCTTTGGAAAAGGGACAGAGTGGTTAAATTACAGTTTTTTCCTTTTTCCTTTTCCTTGTCGTGCTACCCCGGGCCTTTTCCAAAGGTGAAAGGGATTTGAGAATTTCTCGGTCGGCAAAAAAGAAAGAAGGAAAGGAAAATGAAAAAGTATGTGTTCAGGCTGAAGGAAAAACCCCAAAATTCCAGTCATCACTCATCCTGCTTCATTTGGTGTGGGAAAGCTGCACAAATAAAAAGAGAATGAAAGGGAGGAGAATCAAAGCCCACTTGTGCCTCTTTCAGTATTTCCAGTGTGTTCTTGATGAAAAACCTCCTGTTTTCCATGAGGATTCCCTGAAGGGAGAGGGGAGCAGGTCATCTTGTCCCCTTCTGAGAATGTACTCCCAGTTCCACTGAAACTATCTGAAAATCTCAGCCTGTGTGTGTGAGGGGAATCCAACAGGAATGAGGATGTTAAAAATATTAATTTTGAGCGATGAGAAAGCTCGAGGAAACGCGAATTAATTTTTTGACAGCTGCAGGAGAAGAGAGATTTGCAAACACGTTCTGGGTTATTCCTTCGCAAGCCCACAGCACAGAGGAGAACTACCGAAGCTGGATTTATGGCCCAGAGAACTGCCCTGCTCTGTGCAGTCTTTAATCATATAAATATCTGTGTCAGATCACACTAAATGTTTCTGATTTAAAAACGTAATAATTTGCTTCTTCGTCACGGCTTTTCAGACGGTGAGCTGAACCCCAGCTGGTCAATATTTCTAGTGTCTGGTTACCCAGTGAGGAAATCTCTGGTTTAATGATGCTTTGCATCATGCTTTAGTTATGGGAGCACTTTAATGTTGGTACAGTTTGTCAGGATGTAGAAAGTGGTCTCTGTATACGGAAAGAGACCCGAAATGTGTTTGGCAGGAGAGCAAAACCAAAGGGAGGGGGAAAATCCACAGCAAGTGCCAAACTTCGAGAAAATTTTAATCCAAACCTAAAAACAAACTGCACTTTCAAGTTGTTTTTTTTTTTTTTTCCACCCCATCTTCCAGTCATTTCTATCCATTAGAAAGGAAATGAATTACATCCGTGTTTAAAAGGCATGGATTTGTGTGCCTTTTGTCTTCCTACCACACACTGTTTCCAGTCCCCTTAATACTTGACTTCTGATTTTCGTGAATAGGAACTCTTTAGGTGGCCTTGCAGGAGCAGTTGCCCTGGAATTAATGCTCCAGGCTTGGATTCAGGAGGCTCATCCCTTCACTGGGACCTCTTGCATGGCAAGAGGAATAAATTCCATCTCGCCTTGCTCAGAACTTATGGGAAAAGCTAAATTTTGATTCTGTGAAGTTTTTCTCTACAGTTATTCCTGTAATAAGATGCATTTTACAAAGGAAAAATACATTAAGATTCTCAGCCCACTCCAAGTTCCTGCAGGCACACCTTTCTCTTACTCCTTGCCCACAGGTACAATGCTTGCCCCTGGGGTCCTGGTGCTAGCTGGGCCCTCGGGATAAATTAATAACAAATTTAAACAGGAAAGCAAAGATGATTGTTTAAAAAGTGACAGTGATTCAGTTTCATCCCCGAACTAGTGAAGACTGGAATTTTGGGAGGAAATAGCGTGGAAAGGCCTCCTCTGTGCTGGCTGTTTCTTGTGCTCTGCGTAAGAACCAGACACCAGCTTGTGTCAGATCCATGTCATGGGATCAGATGGATATTCTGTGTAACCCTCCAAATAAATTTGACCTTTGTCTATCCCTGCTAACCTGCTGTGTCACAGATGTAAACACACAGCGCTGTTCTTTGGGTATAGCTGGGCATGGAATTGCTCACTGAGCTGCTGTAAAGCCTTGGGTCCTGCGTGTGAGGACTCACCCCAAACACAACTGGGCTTTCAGCAGCAGCTGAGCCGTGTTCCTGGCGTCACTGTTGCAGATTGACGTGCTGCCTGAGATCGTGGAGGCCGTGCAGGGGAAGGTGGAGGTGTTCCTGGACGGGGGGGTGAGGAAAGGCACGGACGTCCTCAAAGCACTTGCTCTGGGTGCCAGAGCCGTGTTCATCGGGAGGCCTCTGCTCTGGGGACTGGCTTATCAAGTAAGTTAGAAAAAGCTGAAATGCCTGTTTTTAAGATACCCAAACTCACTGTTTGGGCTTGCTTTGCAACAGGAGTGTGTGTGGTGGTGTCTTAGTGGGTCTGGGTGCACCCAGATCATCTCAGTTAAAATTTGCCGTGACAAACACTCAGGACTTCCACTGGGGCATAACCCTTCTTTTGGCACACGTGTGTACATATATCTATAGCTACTCACATAACAGCACACGTTGTCTCCTCGTCTCCCAGGGTGAAGAAGGAGCCAAAGAAGTTCTGCAGATGCTGAAGGAGGAGTTTCGCCTGGCAATGGCGCTGACAGGTGGGGCATCAGCGTTTCCTCTCCGTAACCACGTTTTTCCCCAGCTTTCCTTTGCCCTGGGCAAGATGCTGTAGCAGCTCACAGGAGGGGAGTGTTTGCGGCACGAACAGGTTAGCCTGGGGAGAAAGGGGGAAAGGACTTGTTATCCCTGTCTTACAAAAGGGGAACTGAGTAGATTACGTAAAAACGATACATTTATTTTTTCTCACGAGGAGAGCAATAAATCCATAGGAAAGTAGGGGCAAATCCTTGGTCACTAAGGAGTGGATTTGCTCTCACAGAATGTAGATTTTTATGAGACAGAGAAAGAAAGGCCTTAGAGTGGAGTTTCAACTGAAATGTAACTTCTCCTCCAGGATGCCGGAGAGTAGAAGAAATTGGCAGGACACTGATCCGAAGACATGAAGTGTTTTCCAAGATTTAAGCCTGAAGACTTTGCCTCGTGTGTTGCCTGTTGTGCTTCCAGACAAAACCCACCCGTGTTCGCTCTGTGGGCCTCATCCTGCAATCCTGACCGAGAAGGCACGGCCCCTTAGGACATCACTTGCTGAAGAAAAGACTCAAAGCAGATTTTACAGGTGTTTCCAGATGTTTTAGGCTCTTGAGGAAAGCTGCTGTACTGGGAGGTGTGATTAGAGGTGGGATTTGATACAAGACGGGCACAGGGACTTTGAGGTGTTTTGCAACAAATGCTGATCTTGATTTCCATGCCTGGGAGTAACTCAGCTGTTAAAATGAAGCTGTAAACAGGAATGTTTTGATAGCAAACAGAAATGCTGAGATTTAAAATGCAAAAGATACTTCTTGCTCGCTGTTTAGAGAAACTAGACTGGAGATTGCAGAGATTAAATCTTGCTTTCTTGTGAACAGTGTCATTTCCCTGCTGACTCTGTGCTAGGACTGGGTAAGCACGCAGGCTGTAGGAGCTCAGAGGACTCTTTAGTTGTAAAGAACCAAAGAACAAAGTCAACCTGGGGAAACTCTGCTGTTGAAGTGGTACAAACCCCTCTGCTATCAGCCAGCTGTTCTGTATGTGCGTTGGATATAGGTCAGATCCTTGGATGATGCAAATCCCTGTAGCCCAAACTGTGCCAGCTGCACCCAGCTGGAGCTCCAGAGTCCCATTTTTCACCTGGATTCATTTGCTGACACTGGCAAGGCAAGGCTGGTGCTGCCTGGGAGAGTCTGTGGGATTTGCAGCCACGTGCAAGAGAGCCACTCGAATAACTGAGGCATCAACCCATGGCTTGGGAAGATCCTTGTGGTTCTATTCAGTGCCCACAAACACCCTCTGCAGTCAGGAGAAACTTCGCAATTATAAAAAAAAACCAAGTAGGTGGGACTGTTACTCTCATCTTGGGTAAACCTGTGGATTGCAGGTGTGGAAGTGTTACTGGGAGCAGGGAGAGGCCACTGCACAAAGGCTTTGAATACCTCGCTGTGGAAATTTAATGTTCCTTTTTAAGGGAGATTAAAAAGAGAGAAAAAAAGGCCTGATTTCATGGTTTCACTGACGTCACAGGCTCCACCATTTGTTCCCCATCAGCCCCAGAAGGACTCAAGTGTTCTGCCTCTCCTGCTTGAAATATCCCTCACTGAGCTCTGTAAGAAAATGATGGAATATTCTAATGTGAACTAAAGCTGGGGCTGGGACTCCAAATGGGTAGAAAACCCGAAAGGCCACATGCTTTGCCCTGCAGTTGTAAAATCTGTGCTCTTATTTACCGCAGGACGGGGTGTGTTGTGTGAGGGTTGCGTAGCAACAAAATAAAGTTTATCTGTGCGAGGAAATATGAATGTTTCTCAGAGCACAGGGAAGCATAATTTCTGCTGTTTACTGCACTTATCATTTCTGTTGCAATGTGGACTGTGTCAGATGTCAATTACGGACTAACTTGGGAAAGACTGTTTATTTGAGATAATATAAATGTTACTTAAAAGACAGGGGGCATAATATCTTGTGTTTACACGGTTAAGATTTATTTCCAAAGTTTAGAAGATGCAGTTTCCTGTCTTTGCCCCCAACCAGATTCAAGGAAAGTTCTGAAACTCTGTGGTTCAGTAGAAGTTCTGATGGTGAGGAAACTGGGTTTGTCACTTCTAATTAACTATTTCTAGTTCCTCTGGGACAGCGGGTTGACATTGTTTTTTCCTGCTTGTTATCTGAGAATTGCCTGAGTGCCTTCCAGTTCTACCCTAGTAAGACTGGACATGCGTTAGAACCCAAAACTAGAACCAAATGCTGAAAGGCTGTGAGACAGTGTTAACAGAAATGAAATTATTTTGCCTGGTCGAATTCTTTTTTAAAAATCTTCCACAGGGAAGAGAATTTCTCTTGATTTTGGGACAACCAAACACAACTACTTGTGGAAAATATTAAAAAAGAAAAGGTAGGAATTCCATTTGGTTTTGGGTTAGAAAGGAGAAAGACTGAATGCCCTTGACCATTTTAAAAGCTAAATATTGTCCAGTCTTAAGAAAAAAATTTACCTCACAGTTGCTTAACCTGGTGAAGCTGAGAAAAAAACAGAGCACACAGAGCAGGTGGTGGTGGTGGATCTTCCTACAGTAATATAAGAGAAGAAAATAATAGAGATGTCAAGTAGAAAATTATTTGCTTTTAAGTCTCAAGGTTGCCCTTTTTGGAAGTGCCCCCACAAAGTCGTCTCCTTGGCCCCAGTGAGCCTGTAGAGCTTGGCATTCCCCACAGGATGTGCAGAAACCACTCAGAGATTTGGAGAGGCTTCAGCCCTGGTTTGGGGGCTCAACAACTGCATTCAAGGCACCGTTTTTTCAACAAGAAGTTCTAAAGAAATCAGCCTGTTTCCAAGTGCCATGGTCAGTGAAAGAGCCCGTGACGCTGCCTGGACACCTGGTAGATCCCATCAAGGCTGGACATGCAGCGAGCAGGGCCCTCCTAAGAAAAAACAGTGAACTCCTGCCAAAGCACCTCGAGCTGCAGCACGTGGGTGGTTTGTGCCCAGTGAGCAGGTTTGGCTGTGAGGGGAATGTGTTTGCCGTGGGATCCCGTTTGATTGAGCAGAGGAGAGCACAGAGGTGCGGGACTGCAGGCATGGCTGAGCAGAAGATGGCACAAGTCAGCTGAGAGCTGCGAGAGCACTGACCTTTCAGACAGAAAGCTTCAGGACAGATTTTACTCTCCCACTTGCCTGTCAGCCCTTTGAAGCAGTGACCTGCTGCTTTTTGAATGCCTGGAGCCTGCACACAGGGTGGAGAATCCAGTAAGTAAATAATGGGAGTCATAATTCAGTGCACTGGGGCTGAGGAGCTGTGAAAGACACGATCTGTTTTCTTGTGACCTCCACCTCTCGCTGGGACTCCGGGACACGTTATTGTGTTTTATTTTTACCAATGGCCAAGTCAAACAAACAGCTCTGGAACTGGTAAGAACTCCGCCTCCATCCCCAATTTTTCAGGTTAGGCATGAAACTTGTCTGTCTTACTGGGAATTTCTGAAGATAAATAAACAGACACTTAGAGTAACTGGCTTTGATAAATGGGCAGTGTGGGTCGGGGCCTGTTGGATATGCAGGAGACTCAAAGATGAAGCAGAGCAGGGGAAGTAGGCAGGAATGGCTCTGCTTTTCTTGGCTTCTCAAATGGTTTTCAGGCTGAAATCAAATACTTGAGAGCACGAGGAAGGCTGGCTTCTGAAGTCATGATTTTGCACTGAACCTCACTGTAAGGATATCTCTTATAAAGCTACTTTTGATGTGGAAATTTGGCTCCAAACCACACTGAAGACCATTATAAATAACCACTTCATCACAGGACACACAGAAGTTGGCTTCCTTGAACACTCCTAGAAAGCAAGCCCAACCTTATTGAGCCATAACCTCAGCTAGTGTAAATCAGAGAAGCTCCATTGACTTCATTAGTTTATACTGATTTACACCAGCTGTGGCTGTGGCCCACAATACAGCAAGATATGTCAGCTTTTAAACTCTGTCACTGGGTGTTGAACAAAACTGTTTTTAAAACAAGATTGGCAAGCCCAGATTTAGACCCTAATGAGAGGCAGCGCTGTAATCGTTTCAGGATGCCCTATATGCTCCATTTTGTTTTCATTTTTGCCTTGCTTCTGTTTTTCTTATCTCCTGCCAAACAGAGGGAGAGTACCACATATGTTACACTCCTAACAAAGATGTTTTGCTGCTCTGAGAACATGTCCTCCAGATGCAAAGTGCCTTTGTGCTGGAGTTCAGCTTCCTCCTTTGCATAGGTACGTTGTGCCAACATAAAAAAAAAAAAGCCCTGAAGGGCCAGCCCTGTGTTTCTCCAGGGCCTGGAGCTCTGGAAGGGGCACCCGCAGGCTGTGCCAGCTGAACCTGCAAGATATGATTCCTCCTTAGGGATCTGCAGCTCCTAAGTCATCGTTTCAGATGGGCAGGATGAACCGTGCCTCGGGAATTCCCTGAGACTCTCAATCCATCTCCCGTGTCACAATCCTGCAGGGTGCTCAGGGAATTAACCCCATGAGCAATCAGCCGCGCTGGAGGCACCTTCATGGTGTGGAAGGCTGGTAGATGCACACAGCTGGTTCACTCAGCCAAGGAGGAGACATTCCTATAAGCAGCCTGGCAGTGATTAATGCTGGTTCTTGTTTTATGGCAGCAGCAGCTGTAAGTGCCAGCCAAGGTCAAGGCAGCCCCGTGCTCTGCAGAGATGGTTTTCTGCAGGCAGCAGCCTCTGCTCAACACTCAGAGGGGGCAATTGACAGGCACAACAGAAGAGAAAGTCTCTCCAAAACGGGGGTAGAAACAAACTGATTCCCTCAGCTCAGTCCCTAAATTCCCATTTCACTGCCTTTATTCACTGTCCTCCCTCAGGTGGATAACTCCAGGGTGGACAACACGTATCACAAACACTCAATAACCACTGGGAAGGTCCACAGGTGAACTACAGGGCAGAGCCTTTAACCTGGGTATCTTTCCTTGCAGAAGGTGAAGCTCCTTGCACAAGTGACACTTATATAGTGACACTATACCTTCTGCTCTGCCAGTTTGCCAAGCAAGATTTGTTTGTGGTGGCTTTGCAGTATGGGAATGGAAGGCCCCTTTATTTCTTGCTGGTTTCCTAAAATTCAGTAGCATAACAGTCCCTATGTTTAATTAGGTTTTCCTGTCAGGAGAACTGAAAGTAGTGGATTTAAAACATTCTGTTGTCATTGAAAGGGTTCCTGCAGGCCAAGTGTTCACCATTGGGTTTATTTCAAGTGAGCTTTGTTTAATTTTCAAGAACAGTCACAAAGACTTCAAAGGAAGGTGTGAAGATCCTGCAATAAGGTAACATAAATATGTATAAATGGAGTCATTACAGATTTTCAGGATGTGTATTTTACAGATTTCTACTTGGTATGGTCAGCAAGTAAGTTCAGCATCTATTGTTACCCAGAAACGGATAACAGGACCTAGAGATCTTGCATGGATGGGTGAGAGAAACAATTTTCTTAACAGGTAAGACCTGAATGCTCATCAGAGGTGGGAATTCAAATAGCAGATCATCTCTCATACCTAAGCTTCCTCTGGATCTGCTCACATGCTCTCTTAAAGGTAGAGGCTGGAGAGTGTAGGAAGGGTATCTGTTATAATTTTAATACAAATTGTTACTGCTTTTGGAGTTTGTTACATATCTGCAGCCTTCCCATCAGGTAGTTAAGAGCAGCAAAAATGACTGAATTTGGTGTAAACAAATGCCTTTTGCCAAGCTTATGTCTCTACCCAGGAAGCTGGAAAAACCCAAGCAGCACCTTCATCCAAGGAACTGCAGTGGCGAGCTCTTTGAAAGAGTTAGGAAAACTTGTATTAGGAAAAGGGAACTCGGTCACAGCCTCAGGAAAGCACAACTAACAGAGTGCTCTTGCCCCCAGCACGTTCCTTGCTCAGCAGTGCTGTCCCGGGCTCAGGGAGGTTAGGGCTTGCTGTTAGAGAATTTCTGCTGTACTGGATTGTGCTTTTGAGTCACTAAAGAAGCCCACTGCCATCACAGCATTCTTCCCACTTCAGCTGTTTAGATGCTGATACAATCTTTGTACAAGATGTTCAGGGCTACATTGTGAGCTAGCACGACTCTGTTGCAATCTGTGGAGCTGTACTGACCTATGTCACCTGAGAATCTGAACCTACAGGCTCTGCTCTCCCCACCCTCCCAAGAGACACCAAAGTTTTCCTTGGTTTCACTGGAAGTTTTGGTGTATCCCATCAAGTCCATAGTCTTTGAATTTGTGGGACTTGCAACTGTCTTGTGAGGTGCTTGGTTGTTGATTTCATGAGGAATTCTGAGGCCACAGCTGGAGCAAAGCAGCAAGTTCTGCAGTGAGGCCGTGGTGATTGTAATTTGGCAAGGCCAGTGCAGTTACCTTCTAAATGCTGCTGGTATTTCCCAGACAAACTCCTGCTGAATCCCTGAATGGCTTGGGTTGAAAAGGACCTTAAAGCTTACCCAGTTCCAATTCAACCTTCCACTAGACCAAGTTGCTCAGAGCCCCATCCAACCCATCTTTTGTGGACAGAAAAATGAACAGCCCTGGTGCATGACATGCACACTTTAATGTATAAATAAACCAAGTGTCTTATGAACCCTGTACTTCACCCTCCACATTATTTATCCATAAACTATACCTTTACTGGATTCAGCCTTTGCTTTTCATGCTCTCCCTGTTAACCTGGAAGATTGCCACAGCTGCACAGCAGACCTAAAAGAATCTCTGATAGTTCCAACTCCAGCTTGTGTTCTGGTGATTCAGTGGTGCCAGAGAGACTTGGAAGACCTTCTGGTGCATCACTAACAGTGCCTTCTCCCGTTAGTCTATGGACAGTCCCTTGCAAGTGGTTGTGTGTAGGTTTGTAACTGCTGCAGAGCAGATTACAAAACCACACGGGGCCAAAATAATTCGCTGGCATGCTAATGAACAGTCAGCCCAGTCAGTGCAACCATCTGCCTGCTCTGCTTTTTATCAGCTCCAAGTGTGTTGGGTTTGGGTGTACGTGTCCCCTCAGCAAGCATAAACCCATACTTTTGATCTATCACAGACAGGCCCTTTCACCATAAAGATAAAAAGATAAAAAAAAAAGTATTCCTTTTGATTCCCAATCCTTTTTCCATTATTGCTCTGATACGGATGGGAGTTGCATTGTCAGGTTATTACAGAGGATGTAAAGTGCATCCAAAGAACAAGGAGCTGTAGAGCACATCCAGCCCCCAGGCTCGTTTATTAATCTGTGTTGCTGTTTACTGACGTGTTTGGAAATCTTCAGTGCTGTGATGAGCAAAGATGTTGGCTGTGACATAAAGTGTGTCTCAGCCAATGCTGTGGCTGCTGCCACAGTCTCTGGAGCTGTGATTGCAGCACAGCTGTGCCATTCTAACCGAATCTGTGCGCTGCAGAATTTACCTTGGAGGATTTTTATTGCCTCTACCAGAAGCTTTTGGGCTATTAATACGGGAAAATTAATATGCCTCTTACTATGTATATTGATACATGGGAATACAGGAGAGAATAACCTTCTCTAGAGCCTTTTTCAGCCTCACCTTCCCACCCTCTTGGGAAAAGGGCTAAGGAGAAATTCCTTGAAGTTTCTCTTTCCTTTTCTTCTCAGAATTGGCGTACAGTCTGTTCCCCGCTGCCTCATTGGCTGTGGGAAGGTGTCACTGTGATTCATTTCTTCCCCCTTGTTTTGGTTCCTAGTGCTGGCAACAGTGGGGCTGCGTCATCATGGAAAATGCCGGGACAGCTCATCCCAATATTTGTGTGTTCAGTGAAGTGTGGCAATTAATTACTGCTCACTTCCACTGCCACAAGGACGCTTCCCTTGCCACAGGAAGATGCTCTTAAGCAGCGCAACAATATGTAAACAGCTGATAAAAACAGGGTCAGCAGCCTAGGGGGAACTCGGGGTTCTTGGGTGGGGTGTAATTTGCTGAAGTGTACTTGGTCCTGGTGTGGAGGTGACGTGATTTTGGGGGCTTTCTCACCTCAAAAGGGACATACAGCATCCTCTGGCTGAAAGCTGAAGGTATTAAAAGCAAAGTGTGCGTGTGGGGCTTTTTATTTTTAGCAGCAGGGGTTATTAGTGTTGGAATGTTCCCAAGGGATGTGGTAAATTGTCTTTTGTAGTTATTGAAATGAGAAATGGATGGGGTTTGAGAAGATATGCTCTATTTTGGCCAAAAATATAGGAGGCTTGTTGGGTGAATAGTTCTGGCTTTTTCATGGTCAAAACCAAACGAGATGATTGACTGCAAGATCTCTAAAACTTCTTAGGCCAATCGCTTTCCTTTGATTTTGATGTTATTTTTTTTTTTAAATCTATGAATTAGACAAGATAAGGACAGTTTGCATGATTGATCTGTTCAACCCAAGCTATGAAAAGGTTTTTCCAGTGAGTGCCTTGATCCTGAATAGTGGTCCCAGTGCCTCAGGGCATTTAGGATTTTTAAACCTCTAAGGCCCAGTGATGCTTTGGCTTAAGGTCCCCATCTGGATCCATCAGTACAGCTCTTCTGGCTGGAAAGGTACCTTGCTGAATTAAAGCCATTAAAGCTCTGTAATCACCTTGTTTCTTTGACATCTCTGCTGGTGTGGCTCCATCAGATGTCTCCACTGCTCTGCTGCCCCATGGTAGGCTTGAGAGCATAATTCCAGGCTTTGTGAGAATGGAACATTCTTAAAGCAGCAGCCCCTCGCTAATCTGTAGAGAGAAAACACGTATGACAGGCAGTGGGGATTCCATTTGTCAGGATCCAAGCTTTAAGACAGGTTTAAAGGAGTCTTATTAAAAGTGTTTTCCAGCGCACGTGACTCCTCCTGACAGCACCCAGGTGGTTAAGAAACCAGCATTAAGAATAAAAGCCGTTTCTCTTCTCTGCACAACAAATGGTTCGAGTGTCTGGTATTCGATTCAGAGAGGAAACCTGCAGCGCTCGTGTCCCCTAAAATAAACCAACCAACATTTTGAGCTGCCAACACTTCTGTCTGTTACGTCAAGGCATCGCGAAGTTTAAAGCACAGCAAAGTAATATATATATTATTTTTTTTTTCCAGTAATCCCAGGGTAAATATTAGGTAGACAGCATTTCTGCTTTGCGCATTAAAAACCCGACTGAATTTGAAAAGCCTGCAAGTGCACTTCGGGGATTTCGGAAAGTGTCGTTTGACCATGAGCTAAGACCAGAAGCTGCCATTTTGCAGATGGGGCAGGAGGGAAAGGCTTTGGCCTCATTCATAACTTCACAGCTACTGCAAATATCAGCTGATGAATATTTATGTTATGACTGGCAGAGGCCCGAAAAGGCAAAGGGGAGGAGGAGGGGAAAGAGCGGAGGGGGAAGCTTAAGTTAGGAAAATGGTTGTCTGATCTCTGTGGGATTTCTTTACCAACACTTTCCATGCTTGAACAGTAGCTGCTGAATGAAATCATTATGTACCGAGCCCCTGTGCAGGAAAACAAGGTTTGTCAAGATTCTGTTCGTTAGCACCTCGTACTTTGTTTGAACCTTGGAAATTTGCTGGGCCCTGCAGAGGGAAACTTTTTTTTTTAATTTCAAATCAAACATTGTACAGGGTGGGCCAGTTTTATTTAGTCATGGTTTAATTAGTATTGCACCTGAATTTTAAAGAAGCAAAAGAGGTGAGTGCCATTCCCCTACATAACATAATTTCAAAGTAATG
Source organism: Empidonax traillii (assembly GCF_003031625.1). Taxonomy (NCBI): domain Eukaryota; kingdom Metazoa; phylum Chordata; class Aves; order Passeriformes; family Tyrannidae; genus Empidonax; species Empidonax traillii. The sequence continues at coordinate 451,948 of NW_020955807.1, forward strand.
TGTTTCTTCATATTTTTATTATCTCAGGTCACCCACTGAGAGGGGGGAAAAAAAAAAAATCCCAATCTCTTCCTTTTGCCTTCACCAGGCTGTAAATTAACAGCGAGGAGGAACTTTCAATAAAGTTCACCAACGTGACTTCGCTGTTGGGATGAATCAAGCCCAGGAAGGAAACCGGCTGGAATGAGGAAAGACTGTAAGGCAGCAAGGGCTTAGCAAAGGGATGGTGGCTGTGGGCGGGCGGGCTGAGCCCCTTCACGGGACCACAGGGTCGGAAAGCAGCAGGTTGGGGCTGCATGAAACGAAAACTTAAATAAATAAGGGCAGGCAGACCGAGTTAGAAACATAGGGGGAAAAAAAAAAAAAATCCAAGTGCCCACAAGTGGTCACATCAGAAAATCCTTCCCCCGGGGCTCTGCAGATTGACCAGGCTTTAGAGGAGTAGGGAAAAACCTGGATTTTTGACTATTGTTCTTCTTCAGAGAATTCCCTAAACTCGGCACTAGCTTGTCTGCTGTTTCTCCCTGTAGGTGGCTTTTCTTATACTGCTTATTCAGAGACAACTCGTGCCTTTACAAGAAAGAAAATCTCCGGGAAAAGCCCACGTGCAAGAAACCACGCGAAACCCCCTCCCAAACTCTTTTTACTCCTTCCCACTCCGCTGGGAGATCCCCGTGTGTCCTACCTACAAGGAACCAGCAGATGGTGCTGCAATACATCAAGTTTTTATGTCCCTGGAAAGGGAGAACTTGGGATAGATGTACTCGGGGCTGCCTCTGGCCACCTCCAGCCCCTGAGGTAAACCGCTTCCCGCCTTTCCCTCGCGGCAGTCCAGTGCGATTGCAAACGCAGGCGCTGCAGCTCCATTCCCGCCCCGGAGGGAATTTTCCCCGTTATTTCCAAATATCCGAAGCAGTTTCTGGCGGGCACAGGTCTTTGGGACTGAGGAGAAGGTGCCTGGCGAGGGTTGCGGGGGCAGCAAGGCAGCCATGAGCCCCTCCTGGTGAGGGTGTTGGCGGGCTCCCCTCAGGGAGGGCGGCCATGTTTCACTCCCTGCCCGCCACTTCGGTGGGTGCGGGGTTTGTGCGCGCAGCTTGGAATGGAGGTGCTTGGGGCGTAGGGAAAGGCCAGATTTCCCTCAAAAATTAAAAAAAAAAAAATCTCAACCCCCACCCCTCCAAGGAATAAGGACGAGTTTGTGCCCAGCCCTTCTGCCAGCCCTGCGTGAATCTTTGGGTGATTCCCCCCTCAGCGGGGCAACCCAACTGCTTCCTCCAGTGCCTACCTCCAGCCTCGGCGGTGAAAATGGTGAGGAAAACCGTCCCTAAAAAAAGGGCGGGAGAGAGACCGGGAATTTAAAGCGAGGTGCAGAAGCGCGCACAAGGTACCACGAGCGAGAAGGACGTGCTCGATGTGCAGGGGGACTCTGCAAAACATGGCGGGCTGGGCTGAACCACGAACGGCGTGGACGCGATGCGTTACTTTTTTATAAGTTATGGGAAAAGTCGTGTGGAGAAAGGCAACTTCTTGAAACACTTGCTGTTAATTTTGTGAGATTGCCCCTCCAGCACCTGGTGCCCTGCGAACCGATGATGAAGCGGTGAGGAGAAGGGGCTGAGGAGCTGCTAAGCGGCAGCGGCGAGGGAAGGCACAAATAGGGAGGCACAAGTCAGGGAGGGATTCAGAGCAACCCTGCGCAGCTGTTTTTGTTATACCACCGAGCTGTAAAGTTGAAAAATGATTTGAAAAGCAAGGGATGTGCCGGGAGTACTGGCGTGTCCCGCTTATGGGCGCTTGGGGCATTCTGTGTAAATTGAACTTTTTTCCCCCCCGTTTTCTTGGATGGCTTTAATACCACAGCAGTGGAAGGGAAGAGCAACGACGCGCTTGGAGTGTGGAGCCTTTTCCTGATCCCTCTGGCACCGAACTGCACCAGAGTGAGCTGAGGACAGAGGCAAAGCCTGGCTGCTCCCTGTCTTTTTGTTGCTGTAATCCCAAGTGTGGAGGCTGCACCTAAGAAGGCCCTAATTTTTTTTTTAAT